>NC_056730.1:225878511-225898511 GCF_019279795.1 Protopterus annectens | reverse complement strand
ACATTCAATGCCTAATTAAACAAAACAGCTACACAGATGCTAACATACAGGCATAAGCAGGCCCATGTCAAGCAACCCCAAGGGGTTGTCGGGCAATTCTAGCACCATCCACACTGTTTCATGTTCAAGATAAGCATGACAAATTGCTATCCCATAGCACAAAGAAAAAATGTATCTGCCAAAAGCATTGATTGATTGTTCATTATGCATCAGACATAAACAGCCCAAGTCAGAGACCCTAGTAGATGTCAGGATAATCTCAGCATCATCTGCACAAAAGGTTGAGCAGGCTGTACTACAAAAGTAATACTATGTTACTAGTACTACAGCTTATACTAATACTACTACTTATGACTACTATAGCTAATAACATTTCTGACATTAAGCAAACTAAACTAAATTGAAAATTATTACACCTCCTAACGAAAACATGACCAAGCATTAGCTGGTCAATGTGTGCATCAGACATAGACGACTCCCTGTCACAAGTTGTGCAAAGGCCAGGGCACAGTCATCATGATTTGCCAGTGTGAGTTGGTGGGTGTGGGGGAGTTATATGTGGGCAAGCCTGACACAAAAGACTTGTGTGAGTGTGATAGATCAGGACAGAATAAGTATGCATTTCCAAGACTAGTATCTCCAGATGTAAAGAAGTCAGTTTGGAAGAGTGTTTTTTGTGTTTGTGCGGTGCCATGATCTGCATAAGAAGGGCAGTTTGTGGGTGAGCAGGAACACAGCCACAGCATTTGTGCTAGGACTGCACCCTGTCATACTGGACAGGAGTGAATCTGCATGGTAGAGGACCATGTTCATTGTTTAAGCCCTGACTATGTGAACTGCCTATGCCAGGACTTGCACTGCTAGTTTCATGATGCCTGCTGGAAATCTGAGTATTATCTGAATGGAAATTATGTCTGCAGGACAAGCTGTCATCATGACTATGTCCATGAGCACAACCCCATGGCAAACCACATCTGGGTGTGGACACTTCCACCACCAATTTAGTGGTGGAAGTAGTACTGCTGCAGGAGCAGGATCCTGTACATCCTTTACCATATCGGCTCACATTTGTTGATATACCAGCTGTTTGGCCTATGGAAATGCTGCTCCACCTCAGCAGATGTTTTGTAACAAACACTGCATGGTCTAGTGTGACATTCATCTTGTCCAAAGAGACATACACATGGTTCATGCACTGGATGGCAGATACTGGTACACCAACATCACAGGAAGGGCAGTAAGCATACCTTCTCTGAGCACCTCTACCAACACCCCTGAGTGATACTTCACTCTATCATAGGCTAGGGAGAGATTCTGACAGTTCTGATACTGTGGTAGCCACTCTACCCTGGCCATCTCTGTCACCATCAACCTGTCCAATCTCCGATGGCTCTATGTCATGGGTATGTATAGGCATAGGCATAGGCATAATGACTGCATATACTGGGTGAGGGGTTGTGGGAGCCACAATCTCACTGTCAAACATACCCTCTGCAACCCAAGTCTATGTCTGTTCATCACCTCCATCCTCATCATACGTCCCAACCTCTTAGCACAAGAAATCTGGACAAAGCCTAAAAGATGGGGGGATAAAGTCCCAAAAATAGGAACATATTTCATATATTGCTCTTATAAATTTAGAAAGTTGTTAGAATAACAGGATGTGTGTTAGCATGCATTTTCTAAAGGTTATGAACTCTAAGACTGAATTGCATGTCATTATTTAGAGACTTCAGTACTTAGTGGTTTACCCAAAAACAACAAATTTTATGAGGGCAGACCTAAAATAAGAGAAAAAAATCTGGACATTCTGCAAAAATCTGTACAGTTAAGAGGTATGGTCCTCATCAGAGGCAAATGATCCTCTAACAGCAGGCTGAGGGATATCCATAATTCTGGTGCCAGATTCACATCTGAATTCACCAAGAAGGCATAAAATAAAAGAAATAAAAAGGTGAGTACAATATAAATCAGTCACAGATACAAGTGCAAATAATCTTAGAGTATACATGTAAATAATAGCAAAAACATATGCCGATACCATGTGTAGATAATTGTTTTATCTCAATAACAGATGTCTAAAGATACACAAATTTCAGTTGCTAGAGGTATTATAAGTATACAACTTAAGACAAACTAATAGAAATCATAAACTAATTTATATATTTAAATGGCATACCTGGTGCCTCACTAGTGGAAGTCCTCTGGTTATCCTCCAGCTCTGCCCCAACATCTAGCGCCATGTTGTGGAACTCTCTTGAAGTGCCTGGATACCTTGCAGTTGACAGGACTTCCACCATCTCTGTTAGTCGTGGGTTGGTAGAAGGCTCTCTACAAGTTACCCGTTGATCCTGTACCACAACCTTTGCCCTATCAGTAGCCTTTTCACTCATATCACTGCCCTTATGCATGACACAAATTTAGTCTTGGCCTTGACCACCCACAGCATTGACATCATCAACCACCTGCTGTCGGACATGGCCATTGAAGGGCTTGCCTGTTGAATGTGTATCTAGGAGCCATGCTCCATGGAGACCAAGGACCTGTACTATGAACTCATTCTCAGCATCTGAGAAAGGAGGATTCTAAGAGAATAGCCCCTTTTTTATGTATTTATTTATTTTTTATTTTGAAGTCGTGGCTCTGCTGTAATAGAAAATGTTGTATCAGGCCATACTACACATGGGGGGGGGAGCACTACTGGCTGTAGGATGAATATTCATTATGCAAGCATCTGGTATCATCATAAAATTCTGAAAAATTGCTGCAAGCCCTTCAATATCTCCATATGCATCCCCTAAAAGGATAAAACTTTTACTATAGAAAAGAATAAAATAATTTCTTGTACATAGCAGAATATATACAACTGCTAGACAAATAGAACATTATAAGCAAAGAATAGTTGCTTAATGTAACAATTTAACCTGCATACATTTCTTCCACTCAGGCATGTCTTACCATCCCAAGGATCTTGTCAGGCCAACATAAAATACAGAATAAGATATAACAGAAATCAGAAAAGTATTGCTTATTCATTTCAAAAACACACAGTTTTGCCAGTTTAGACAGCAGTCATTGCAAATAAGTTATCTGTATATAACTATGAAGCAGTAGTTATAAAGATGATTACATACATTAAAAAAATTCAGACAGGTATCCTAAAAGTATTGTAAATCAACAGTTGCTGTCAGCAAGTTTGGTTGGCACACTTGGAAAACCAAACAGTCTTCCCTAGCATGATTGAAATTCCATAGCCCTATGCCCTGCTTATATCATGTAGATTAACTCCTCTTTGCTTGTTAAATGTGTTAATTAGTTTTCAAGTTTTTATCATTCCTGAATCACTAAATATGTTTGATGCACTGGACAGGAAAACATGATGTTAATACCCACACAGTGTTGTGTACATACCTACGCAGTACAAGAGCAAGTAGTAAGACTTTTGCCTAGGTAGTATTTTGCAAGTATAACTCATTAGCAGTTCTGCTTGTTCAAATACTTGTTCAGCATTGCTGCTAATGAGAAGTATATTTAATAGAGGTTATTCAGAGAAATTATTACTGAGAGGTTTAACTTATATTCCTGAGTTAGGAGAGAACCTTATTAAACACATTGGTTAACATTTTGTATGATTAGGTGCATGTGATGACAAAGAGGTTGCAACTCATTGCATATATACAATTTAGAAAGAAAGAGTCATACTCATAGCAAAATGGAATATATTTATTTTACAAAATTAATTCAATGAAGTTATGCACAAAAACTAAAATCAGAAATTCTTATCTTGCAGACAGTTGTTTGTAACCTCCCATGCTTTACCATCTTCACTTCAATGATCATAGTCAAACAACTGTACTATCACAGAACAGATGACAACAATCTGAAAATTGGTATAGCACAGACTAACTGTAAATTTTAGAAGAACAATGCTTAGCACATGCGCTTGACTTTCTTTACTTTTGTATGCAAATGGTCAGGTGTAAAGAAGTGCATCATGTCAATTTCTGCTTGTAATGCCATAGGTGCAGTGTTCAAATCTTGTGAATGTGCCATCTATGTGAAAGTAGAGATAGTTATTGTGCACACTTCATGTGTATAAACCAACAAAGTTGAGAAATCACCACACAGTGTGCTTCATTAAGCAAGTGTGACAGACTGAAAGTAGTTTTAGTGGCCTCTATTGGTTGTGTATGGCTTACATTCCAGATATGAGGACTACATTGTAATGTGATCTGTGTACTTCCATACTTACATTAGTGTGTCACACTTTCACATTACTCTTTCAACTGTGTTCCACTGATTTGGTAGAACTACCTACATAATTGCAAATAGTGTTAATAAGTGCAGTGTGCATGATTTGGATTTGCAGGATTGACATGCAATTTGCACACTGAACACACATCACAGACGGTTGTCAATAATGCAGACGTAAACACTAGACTTGCATGCAGTGATCTGAAGATGAACAGTTAGGAATACATGGATGGCACTCAACTGGTTGACATCTCTATCACCCATCACATAGCAGTTCAATGCACCTTTATATGACATACATATATATCATTCCCTAACATAACAATTAATGTGAATTATGTGACATATGAGTTCTTGCTGCAGTATGTTGTGATTTGTAGTCAAAACATTGAGGATATCAGTCTGTCAGACCACATTGTCCATACTTCCATACATGTTGTGTAAGCTATAAGTACCTGCTGTCTATTATTTGTTGAAAAACTTCCTTTATGGTACAAGCAGTCAATACAGTTCTATACAATGTGAACACAGGTAGGTGTTTGAATCTATAACGTGCGAGTGTGTCAGCAAATACTAAAAAGTAGGACTGGCATATGCAACAGATGTGATGTGGTCAGTCCGTGGTAACACTTACTCAGGGAAAGGTTTCCCCCAACTCTTTTACTCAAGGGTAGCACTGGGTAGGACACATTGGAGCATGTGCCACCTGTGAAAGTGTGTGCCTCTTGACTTCCCCAGCCTCTGAAATACTAAAAAATGCAAGTGCTAGAATACTGAAAAACGTGCTTGACTCGGTTGGCTGAGTGTGTCATGGGAGAGAGTGTATTCTTTTGTGAGCTCACCACATAAGCACAGTTGACTCTTTAGCATA
Organism: Protopterus annectens; assembly: GCF_019279795.1. NCBI lineage: Eukaryota > Metazoa > Chordata > Ceratodontiformes > Protopteridae > Protopterus > Protopterus annectens. The sequence continues at coordinate 225,893,386 of NC_056730.1, read as the reverse complement.
CACACAGGCACATTCTTATGTCACATGAAGGTGCAGGCTGTGAGGTGTCATTACTACTACATTTTTAAGCAGTCAAGTTAAGGATCTGGTTAAGTGACATGATCAGATTCACACAGTTGGATGTGGAAATAACCTTGTACCTCTGAGACTGCTCATTAAGAGCTTGGAATCTCAATCCTCCACATCAATTGTCATATCACATTTAACTTCTTTTTTTATTTGTTTGTCTGTTTGTTTGTCTGTCTATTTGTTTGTTTGTTTTTGGTAAATCAGTCATTAGCATTTGGTAGATTTCATTGTTCAGAAAATGCATGGCCATGCAAGACATGATCACAGTTCTATAAACCTTTTAAGTAAATTAGAGTTGATTGGCAGTTTTGGCTCTGAGCTGACAATGGGCTGCATTGTCTAGTCAAACATATGGGGTTTGAGTCCTCCCACCTTAGTTTCCCTATGATGTGACTGTGAACATTCGGACCGTATGATGTGACTGTGAACATTCGGACTGTATGATGTGACTGTGAACATTCGGACCGTATGATGTGACTGTGAACATTCGGACAGTACTACTGGATCAACCCTAAAAAGAATCACTTTCTTCAGTGGTTTTACCTGGTTAACACGCTGAAAACAAAATAGTACTTAAACTGTTCCCCAAGATTATTTTTGGTTTTGTCCAGAATTCACAAGCAAAGAAATTGAAAATTGTTTTGGTTTGTCCCTTGTAAAATGTGTGATTTTCATTATGGGAGTGTTTAGTTTTCTTCATCGAATGGCTATCAGTAGTTTTGATTTTAATAAAAGTTTTAAATGAAATTAACTATTTGTGATATTTGTAGAAATAAAAAAGAAAATCGCATTTACACTGATAGGCTTCAGCAGTGTCTGATGGTAAATGGGGAGAGATAGACATGTAATGGGATAGTGTTATGGCTGCAGGGAGGGGGGCTCTGGTCCATTACTCTGGCTAGGACCCTATCCATCGCTGCTAATATTGTTCAGAAAATGCACAGGAATATTTAGCCTCACAAGAATGCCTTGTCATTTTGGTTTCCTATCTTTTAAACCTGATAAAGGGGCAACCTAGGAACATTTTTTGGTTAAACAACTTACTCATGTTCACAGATATATATTATGTAGCCAAAAGACGTGTTCCTTGACACATAAATATCGAACCCCAAACCTGCTGAACGGCCACATCAGTGACTTTTTTCCCTGGAGGAAAAAGTGCTTAGCTGTCATCAGAGATTTGTCCTTTTCCCCACTGTACTGCAATCTCTGAGTTGGTATATTTAGTTAGGGGGCATGTGGGGGACAAAGCTCCCCACTATATGGGGTTCAAATGTTTGTTTGCTGTTCCTTAGGCCAAGTGCTTTTTTCCCCTGGGAAATAAGTTGCTGATGTGGCCATTCGGTGATTACAGGGTTCGATATTTATGTGTGATGAAGACATGTTCAGTGAACATGTCTTTCGACTACATAATATAGACCCCAAATTCACACAATAGGCAAAAGGGGGTAGAAAGACTCAAACTCCGCACCCTTAACTACAGATAGCAGCTCAGTTACAGCCTTAGTCCTCAGCACTTCTAGACCCTCACTCATTTCTTTATTTTTTGATAAATCTCTAAGGGCTAAAAATGACTAAGGCTTGTAGTCAATCAGTAATACCAGTTATTAGAGTTTAATAGGTTTTGTTTTCATATGTTCAGAAAATGCATGTTGATGCAAAACCTGTTCACTTAACTTTTTAAGTGAATTTGAATAGTTTGCTTCTTATCTGTCTCTAATTTTGAGAACATCACTGATTTTGCCTCATATTTATGCCTTTTCCCTGGTAAATCACTGAGGATTACTGTCAGTAAATAATGCCAGTCATTACATTTTCACAGTTTTTATTTCTCAGAGAATTTATGTACATGCAATGCTTACTGCTCTGCTAACATCTTAAGTGATTTGGAGTTGTATGGCACTTATGTTTTCAAACTACTTCCTGCAGTCAAAGGTTTGTAGATTCATAGTTTCATAGTTAAATTCTAGGCTAATGACCAACATGGTCTTTATAAACTTAGTCATGCAACCAAACCTAATTGTGTCCCCATGTGACATAGTTGTCTATTTGCAGGGGTTATGTTAGTTAGAAGGTTGCTAAAGGTTTAGTGGGGGCATGTTAGTTAGGAAATGTTTACTGTCAGCCTACGTCTATCAGAGACATGGGGGCCAGATGGGGGGGAATTTTTGATTCCCCATCCAAAGCTCAAGGTTACGTTTGAATAGGGTTAGGGACATACTCTGCGTCCCATGGATAGGTAGCCTATTCCAGAGCATGGGGATCTTTTGTGCCACATATCTTTCTCACCAGCCTGTTCTATTTATGTCACAAGCAAAGTTTAAATCCTTGGATCTAGTGTTTCTTGTGTTCTTCATTTTGTGAATGCGCAAAAGGTCCATCAGTGCAGGTATAGATCGCCTCTCAGCAACTTTCAAGAAACTTAGTACAGATATAGGGCTTTAAGGTGATCTGTATAGGACAGTGTGTTAATATTCTGAATTGTCTTGGTGAGGAACCTCTGATGACATTCCAACTGTTACATATGCCTGGTCAGGTACATGATGAAGGGGTCATTGTACTCAATGATAGGTCTGATAATGGTTGAGTGAAGTGGTACTATAACTTCCATGAATCTGAATGCCATAGTCTTACTTGTAAGTTGGGTGTCATAGAATAATTTTCTTACTATCCTTGCTATGTATTGGTCAAAGGTCTAGATTATCGTCTACATATGTTCCCAGACCCTTAACTACTGGTTCAGCAGTTAGGTGTCTTATCAGTGGAGTAATCAACCTAGGTAGTTTGTTTTTCCCAAAAGGCACTATGATGCACTTCTTGGCATTAAGTTTTGATCAATGCTTTTGGCACCAGTTATTTGTATGTTTTAGACCCTCAGGATGTTAGAGTTGTGGTTTGTACCTCTTCACCTCCAATGGCCTACTTTGTGACTTTGACAAGTCACTTAACCAGACAGTGCTCCAAGGTCACGCCTGATAAGGGACACTTTGCCTACTGGGTTTACACAGTTAACAAGTGCATAACACCATATTTAGAATTCACCCTCCATTATTATTTTTAGTTTCGTCCAGAATTCTTGAGAAAGAAATTGAAAGGTATTTTGGTCTGTTGCTTTTAAAATTTGTGGCTTCTGACAAATTGCTGTAGATTGCAGCCACTAAATAAGGCATATGTGTTTCAGATCTTGTGCCATTTAGGAAATGCTAGATAATGCAAATCTTGTTATTCTGTCAACTTTCTAAGTATATAAAAGAAATATTTAAAAGCTGTTCCTGATTTTGTTCCTTTTTTCTGATTCTTGAGCTAAGACGTAGAGAGGGCACAGGGGACTTGCATCATATGGTTATGATATCAGCAAGCTGCGATGTATATCTGGGCCATTATTTATGAATTTATTCACTCACTTGATCTTAAGCAATCACCTGAGGTGTACAGTCGCAGAAGCGGTTGTAATTAATTTGTGTATAAAAGGTGATGTGCATGTTCTTGTTTGTGTACACCTGTGTTGGTCAAAGATCAATGGGTAGAATTAAGTAATGCTAACAGATGTTGAGAGTAAGGAAGCTGTTTGTCATTAAGAATTTGCAGACAGAGGTGCTAAGAGAGAATTTGAGAGTAATTTGCTTTTCTGTGTCTGTATCTGGGGGTGGGTCCTTTACACTTTCAAATTACTCTCAAGTCTCTGATGTTTAAAGAGCTAGATGTGTGGTAAAACACAGTATATATTACAACTGCTGTATAATGTCTCATCTGAGGTCACAGATATGATAAAGATGTTGGGGGAAATAGAGACATTGTCAAATCATTTCTCAGTGGCAGCCTCAAAGCCACACTGTTTTCACATGAGGGGATATTTCCAGTGTTGCTCTGCACTGATTTAATGCAATTCAAAGCTGAGTTATAACAAGGGTAGAGTGAAGGAGTCAGCTGACCTAGACACAAGGTGTTAGTGGGTTCCGGTGAATTTTCTATGAAGCCATAGGGATATAACAGCTTCATAAATGGATGCCAGTCCTGCATGTGTTGTAGTTATTAGCTAAGTGTGTAATAGTAGTTACAGCAAGGTTCTTCTTACAGTTGTAGCAAGCAGCTTGTTATAGTTACAAAGACCTTTTTGCTTTCCTGAAGTTCATAGACCTTACTTTTTTTTACGGTCCTTAGTTGGAGTTTAGGAAGGTGCCTGTCTAAGGAACTTCCCACTATACCAGATGAGCTAGCTATAGCTCTGATTCAGAGAAATTCATAATTAGAATATTACTGGTCTTTACATCTTCACAAATGGACCCTCATGTGCATCAGTTTGTGATCCCTTATTTTTTCCATTGGTCTGTACTGAGCAGGTCACTGCATGCACACACAACAGTTTAGACCCACACAGGACAGCACATGAATGCACCATCACCTATGTAGCAATTCCTTATGGTTAATCCATAGAAAAGAATGATGCATGCTATAAAATGCCAATGTGCATGGTTACTTTCACTCATGCTCATTGCCTCTATATGCCAGTGCTGCATCTAAAATGCTCTGGCTGTGATACCACAACTCAAACCCTAATTTGTCTGATCAATGTTCACTGATCTCTTCACTTGTGTATTCCATAGGTATACTAGCAGAAGTCATTTTTGGTGTTCCTTTTTTTTCTGAATCAACTCTAGCCAATAAATTATGCATCACATTCTGAATTAACTTATATAGTAAGTAAGATGTTTCTGAATGTCTACAACCAACATTTGCAGACAAGGTCAGCTTAAGTTTTGAATAGTTATTAGTAACAAACTGTAGCATTTGTAAAATACAGTTTAAAATCAAAATATAGCTATAAAGTCTGTTCATCATTATCATCATCATCCTGATTTCCTAAGCTATTATCTTGGTGACTGTTGTGTGATAGCAAGAAAAGAGTGTAGACTAGAATGTGATTTACTGCTCAGTGTATTTAACTATAAGCTTAAAGGGCAATCCATGAGTCTGTACCACCAAAATCAGAATAAAATACTCTTGTCACTTGTAGACAATTGATTATAATGTTAACTTGTGCAATCTATCTTTGTATTTCAAATGTTTAAAAGTAGCAACCCAACTTTTGAATACTGTCTGGACATATTTTAATATCCTAATTTGACTATTATTGTATATGCATAGTGCCACAGTATATTCAATATGCAGCCTTATTACTGCCTTAAATAGAGGAATTAAGACCTTTTTGCTTATTTACAAGTTATTGTATGTAGAACATTCTTCATGACTGAATAACATTTTCTAGTAACAAAGTTAATATTATCAAAATCTATGCAGTTGTTAATCAAAATAAGCTGATGCCTTATGTTTTCTTAGATATGCTGCAATCATCCAAGACATAACCATAGTTGCGGTTATACTTACCAGAACGAATCACCATGCATTTCTTGTATTAAACTTCATTTTCTCATAGTTGTGCCAGGTATATGAACTGTCCAGAAATTCTTGTACAACTTTTGGGCCTAATAGAGTAGATATTACAGCACATAGTTTCATGTCATCAGCAAATTTGCCTAATGAAATATTTGCTGTTGATGGAATATATGACATAAATATACAAAATGCCAATGACTTCAACACAGATGCCTGTGGTACACTTACATAGATTCTTATTTTTACACAGAAACATCTTAATCTTTGTTATACTAATTCTACATTATATACAAATGGATATCTATTGCACTATATAACTCCCAGAAATCTCTTAATGGAAGCAGAGACAAACGCATTATCCATGTAGATCATATCAAAAGGTGCTCTTTGATCTAAGGCAACAATGGGTTTCATGTAGAAAAAAAATGGATTCACAAGAGAAACCATGCTGATTAAGATTCAATTTTTCAATTGACCTATTTGGATAAACTTGACAAATTATCTACTCAAAACATATACTTTTAATGCTTAATAAACTTATTGCTCAACATTTTTTCCACCTTATTATTTTGATTGACTTTTGGAATTATACATGCTTCATTCCATTGCCTAGGAACATTACCTGTTTTGGAGGACATGTAAGGCAATGAATTATTTGTTTGATAGTTTACTTTACAATATAACTATCCAGGCTATCAGGTTCAGCTGCCGAAGTCAGATTTTATGCACTCTGGTTATTTTCATATCATTATCATGGTAACCTTTGGACAAACATCTATATTATTAATCACAAAAGATTCCATGATGGTCTAGATGGCTAGCCACCCAGGAGAGTAAATATTGACTCTATATGATCATCATTGTTGAAGTGACACTTAGACTCCATGTGCAAAATTGGGAAAAAGTGGTTGTGGATGGATGGATGGATTTGTTCCTCCAAAGAACATGTCATAGAGGATATTAGACACTTGTGCACTATCAGCTAGAATAGGACCATCTATCTCTATAGTAATATTAGCAGTATCCTCCTTTCCATATAAACGGAAGTGTTTAAAATAATGAAGTTTTACTATTGCTTGTATATTTAACTAGCTTTAACTTATACCATCATCTAGCTCTTCTTCACATTAACATGGAAGAAGCATTGGCTTTTTGATATTGTAATTTGTTGTTCACAGTAGGTTGCTTTTTATATAACTGTAACATATGTTTTATTTCTTATTACATATTTTATTGTGTTTAGTTCACCAATGAGAAACTGTAACCCCTTACAATGTATATGCACCACTTAGTACATTAATACCAAACTACAATGAATTTGCTATTCTTCTCTGTACTATACAAGCTACCATTAACTGGAATACCTTAGTACCTTATTGATAAGTGGCACATCCATTAATTCAGACACTACAGGCTAGGCCCCCGCCACTTCACCCACAAACAATTTATTTTGACTTAGGTTTCTCTTGAATTGAAAGAAAATAAAAATAAAAATACAAAACAAAATCTAAGGATTCAAAAAGGTGCAATTCAGAGTTAACTAGCATAACTTCTACAGTTGTAATTACTGTAGTGGTAATCTACACTGATCTGTAGCATTCTGAACTGGCTGATTGTTTCTTGTTCTGCTGCCTGGACCACCTCGTGGTCTCAACCCACTCTGTTCTCTATGGCTCTGCTTGGGCTCTCTCTACTCACCTACCCTACCCTAAAATCCTACCCACCCCCTATACCTGAACTTATAGTCTATTTACTCTACCCTCTCACTGTACTCCACACAATCAGAACATCTCATCTTCCTGCCAAATGTACTAGCTTTCCTCTCTTTACTTTATAACTTACTTCTACTATCTTATCAACCTTCTTTCTCCACTAAGTACTCCCCCATCTAGACTATCACTTATCTTACCCACATACTCTACTACACATACTTTCCCTACAACTACCTCTCTTTGCCTTATCACAATCACAGAAAATAGCTACTATCTCACTATTGTTGGTAATTTCTCAATTCTAGTCCTAACTCTATCATGTGTTTCCTTACCCTCCTTGCATTTATGCTTTTCTCCCTATCTTCTATTTCATCTTATTTAGTACAGTTCCATTTAAAATCTTTCCTACTATAGGCACTGTCTCTTCCTCCAGTTTCAAACATCACTACTACCTCCCCGACTCTCCTCATTTATTTCACATAGACCATTAATTCTTGTTTAAACCTAAACTTTATCAAACACCACTTTACCTGTCTAACTTCAGACAGACTTACTATGCATCCAAGTTTAAAGTCTTTCTTTCCTGGATTGTCATTACATTTCTGCTACTCTGTGGTGACATTCACCTTAACCCATGTCCCAATTTCTCATCACCCCCATCCCTAGATAATTCTCTAGCTTCACATAATGAACTCAAATTTGTCTCAGTATACATATGTAGCATTTACAACAAAGTCATTAAACTACATGATTGGATAGTAATCACTGAATATTGGCTTAAACATGACATCAAACATACTGAAGTATTTCCCCTGGGATCAACATGATTAGAGCTGACTGACTCAAAAGAAAAGGAGGTGATCTAGCCATGCTATATCCAAACTCCATCTCTTTAACTCCTCATAACCATATTATATCTTACTTTGACAAAGCAAAACTAATTTTCAACTACTATAACCTAAATAATAACAAAAGCCTCTGCATTGCTACTTTGTACTTACCACCTGGCAACAATCTATCAACTCTTGAAAATATCTCATCCTGGGAGTCAGCAAATATTTCTATAGACACCGTAATACAACATTGACTGGAGGAAACTTAATTCCCAATTCCCCACAGACAGCATTAACCTCTTTGTTTTTTCACAACTCCTAAGCAACCCATTTTATACCAATCTATCATACAAAAGAAGATTAATCATTGATTGGATACTAGTCTCCTGCCCTAATAACTACATGGAGTCTAAATCCTTACCAAACACTATTAGTGATTACCATCCTATATGCACAACTAGACTTATCTCTCACCATTACAAATGACATGCTTACAAAATAGTATACAATCTAACCCACTTTAACCAGTAGATCTTAACAGATATACTGCATACTATTAATTGGTCTTTTCTTAAACACTTACCCCTTGATGAAGCAGTCAATAAAATCAACTCTGTATAACTAGACACGTTCAACATATGAGCTCCTGTCAGAAAGAAAAGAGCCAAAATAACTATTCCCCTGGCTTTTTGTAAATACCAGATCTCTCATGCAAAAAAGAGATAAGGCCTGGATATGCTACTCAAAACAGAAAACACAACATAATCTACAACACTTTAGAGAATTGCATAACCTAGTAAAAAACATGTGAACCTAAATAAAAAATCATTTTAAACAAAGCCTCAGAATCAGCATAAAACCAATCCAAAAACCTACTGGCTAGCAATCAAAAAGTTATGCATCCTGAAAATAATTCTGCCTATAATCCCACCAGTAACAATATGTCTTCTGATGCAGCATCTCCATTTAACACTTATTTCATCAATAGCATAGCTTCCATTATCAATGTCTTCCTGACATCACCTTCTACTTTCTTTCTTCCTCCTTCTAGCTGCCCCTCCACTTTGTCCATTCAGCCAGTACCACTTCCATTATTAAGTACCCGCTAAGCAAACTTAATCTTTGCTCCTCTCTGCTGATAATCTTCCTAACGAGTACCTAAGAATGGCATCTGACTCTAGAGCATACCCAGTCTCCATACTTATTAACAGATCTATCATGGAAGCCTATGTCCCCACCCTGGGGAAAAATTCTACGTCCTTCATCTCCACAAAGGTGCCACCTTCACAGACATATTCAACTATAGGCCTACTGACATATTTTCTCCTCTATCCAAAATTTTTGAGAAATGCATCCACAAACAATTTTTTCAGTATCTACTTGACAATAATCTTATTTCTCCAACACAACATGAATCCAGACCTACATACAGTACTACCACTGTTTTTCTATCCTTCACTGACACAGTAAATAAAAATCATGATTCAGGTAACATGGTTTCATCTCTATTTTTAGATCTATCTAAAGCTTTTGACTTTGTCTCCCATCCCAAACTCTTGTCCCAGCTATCCCTAATTGGATTAGCAGGAACTACCTTACAGTGGTTCACCAGATAACTCTCCAACAGAGATCAATCAATCCAGTAGGATTCCAATTTCTGAAGAAGTCTCATGATACGAGACAAAAGTGCGCTAAATCTGGTTAATTTGTATTTGTTTATTTTGTCTATGCTTGGAATACATTAAAAACTGTTTCATTTATGATCGATGTGTGATATTCTTTGACTATTACTGAAAATTTGGCGGAGGACAACCTTTATAGTGCTGGTCAGCGGAATTTTCAATTTTTTGGTTGCCTTTGTGGATTCCAATTTCTCTCCCTGTCAAACAGTTAGCACTGGAGTACCTCAAGGTTCAATTCTGGGTCCAATCCTCTTCAACCTTTTTATTAATCATCTTCACACTGCCTGTAAACAAGCAACCCTTATTCAAGATGCCAACGACTCTACTTTAATCTGTCCATCTAACAGCCCTAGCCATCTTCAAATCATGACTCAAAATGCATTCAATTCCATCAAGTCCTGGCTCACCAACAACCATCTCGTATTAAATCCCAATAAAACTAAACTCTGGCTATTCTTACCCAAACAACTCCTCTTGGTTATTCTAACTTTACAATTACTTTTTTTAACAATGCTACAATCAGTGTTGTTTCACATGCTAAGCTGCTAGGTGTAGTAATAAACAATACTCTTAAGTCTGACCTACATAGACCAATCAAAAACTAGGCATGCTGGCTAGAGTTGAAAAATTCAGCACCAACCCTACAAAAGTAACTCTTGCCTCCACTTATCTCTTACCATCTCTTCTATATGCCTCCCCTATAGTAACTAATCGTCATTCTTCATTAAAAGCAAAACTTAGTCAATGCTATTGCAAAACAGGTAGATCTACTACTAATCAGCCTATCAATTCTTACCACTGTTCTGCTCTCAAAACCTTAAATTGGCTAAGACTATCCCATCTGTTGATTTTCAGTCAACTAATCTTAACTCACAAAATACTGAACTCCTCATTCTCACAAACATCCTCAGCATTACTTCAACATTATAATCCATCTTGCAACTTATGTTTCTCTCACAAGCATCGACAATCTATTTACAAACCTCAGAGATCAAATGGAGTTAGTCTGTATTCACACTGTGTTGCAAAAATCTGGAATAGTATTCCAGAATCAATCAGACTAATACCTCACTACTGTTCCTTCAAATCTGAAATAAAAGAACATCTGTACAACAAATGTATCTGTCAATGCTCCAAGCCTACTTAGCACCCATATCTAATTTTATATCTTAAACTTGCTATAGACATGCTAATTTCCCCTCCGGCTTTTTATTTTATTTTTTTTCTTATTTCTGAAGTTATATTCTAGCAATTTCTCTAGACCCTTCTTAATACCCCTTATGGTTTCCCTTTTTTCTTACTAACCTTTACATCAGTAAACCTCATCCATGAAGTATTCCTGCATTTTTCCTTTCTTACTTTCTACCCCTTCTCTTCCAAGAAATCTTGACTGTATGTATTGAAAAATGCTTCATCTTGTTTGAATATAGTGTGTTATAACTTTATTGTATATTGTTTTCATGCAGTTTCTCATGTATCCATATACAGTACTGTACTTCTTTCTGTTGAGGCAATATTGCTATTATCAATATAAATTGTAATTGAATTGTACTGATTATCGTTAATCTTTCATGCAGCATATATTGTACTTTTTATTATGGTGAAATTCTCTGCAATCAATCTGAATTTATAATTTTGCTAACTTGCTTCTGGAGCTTTTTTCCCCAGACCTCCGCTGAAAATGGGCAAATAGCCATTTGGACTTTCCTGGTAAACATATGTCAAATAAATAAATAAATGAATAAATTGATTCAATGACATATTTAAGTATATAATACAAACTAGTATTTTTCCACACATTTTTCAAGAAATGCCATTTCCAACAATCGGTCATTAGAAGCAAAACAGTTTGATTGATAAAACTTCTTGTTATGAGAAAATGTTACTTCACATGCCCTAAAAGATTTACCCTGGGATTCAATAAGCTTCCATGCAGGAATAGCTTATTCCTGCATGGAAATGACCATTTAAGAGCAGCACAGCAGTGCGCCATGCATAGTTATGAAGGCACGCTGCCTCTGTTCCTAAATGGACATGGAGCATGGACAAGTGCAGGGGATGTGTCTGACAGCAGAGCTCTCACAATATACATGCCCCTGCACTCAAAAATTGTCGTTCAGCAATTACAATGAGCAAGAACGCTCATAGGGGGTTGAAGGGTTGCCAGCTTGACAAATGCCAAAAGTGGGATATTTGTGGTACAAACATTAGATATGGCAGGCCAAAACATACCCACAGCCAATACAAAGGACATAACTACATGTCTTTGCCTAAATAAAAGCTTATGCTTGGAGCATTTTAGTTGCCTATTCTGTTTCTCATAACATATAGGTGTTTTAGATACAGAATAATTGTTTTATGCAACTATTACATAAAATATAGGAAATAATTCATGTTGCAGGGCAAAACACACCCACAGCCATTGTAAAGGTCAAAGCTCCACTTCCCAAGAAAACACTACATTGATAGCAACTGAAACATGCTAAGATGTCTGTCAAATGTGCAGATGGATGCAGAAATCTACAGCAATAAGTGAAACTTGTCCCTTCCTAGAGTAAATAACACTAGAATTTTTTTATCAAACATTAAATTTAACTGTAGCTGTGTGGGTTTGCCCATTGCTTAGCTACGCATACAGTAGCTTAAATAGCACAAGAAGGTAAATAGCAAGATAAAACAGTGTAAGAAACTTCTCTGTGTGGAAGATTTTCAGTCCATATATTTCTAGTTAATCACTGTATATAATCAGATCAGACAATAGTAGAAGTAGCGAACGTAAACTCGTCAAGTCAAAAAGTAATAATAGAAAATATATAATTCTACAGCATTACTAAGTATTCGAAAGTAATCCAAGTAAGGCAGGCAGTCTGTTTCCAGTCAAAAATCCTTTATTAAGTACACAGACAAGCAATCCAAGTAAAACAAAAATAGAGTAATAATTTCCTCACAAGCTTTCTAAATATATATATATAAATATATATATATACTTTTTATCAGGCATGGGAGTGGTTTATTGTGCTGTAAAACAAAGCGTTATTGGTACACATGTTAAATTCACATCCCTTCCCCCATCAGTGTGACATTCGAGCTGGTCCTGCCCTACCTAGTAGCTGTCATAATAATATATAGCCCTAATGTACGTTAATGGTACATCTTATTTAACCAAATTATTAAGTAGATTATTAAGTCTGTGATTTTATATACATGGCAATATACTACATGGCTGGAAATATATAAACCTTAGTTCATTTTGCGATCAAAAATTATATATAAATATATACATATACATTTTTCATGTAAAAATCAGTTTCTATTTTCATAACCTATTGTTAACAAAGATTGCTTTCGTCCTTCTAGACTTCTTCAGGTCTGTGTACAAGAACCCTAAAAAAATTAGTTAGTATTGTTATTACCACCATTTTGAATAAAGTTGAAAAAAAAAAAATAAATATATATATATATATATATATATGTATGATTCAAATGACGGTAAAAACAATACTAACTAATTATACAATTATATAGGTTTTTAGGGTTCTCTATGCCAACCTGAAAGGGAGGAAGAAGGAGCACTTGGATCAGTGGATCCAAGAGGCTAGGCAGGGTGATGTCTCAGAAGTGTGTAAGTACTCATTCTTCTAACTGTTTAATAATTGCCAGCTCATGTATATTATGGATAAGTATGGCTAAATATTCCTCTTATGTCTCTGACAGCGGCAGCAAAGCAGGCTGTGAATCAGGAAGTCCATGCATGTAGGCTGCAGAGGCTTTGTTGTGAGGGAGGTTAGTAATAATCTTGCATGTACTGTCATAAGAAATTAATCTAAAAGTAGTAGAAAGTTAATTGCCAGTATAGAACCTGTATTGTGTATGGCATGTACTGAATAAACCAGACAATATGTCAGGAAGAGTCTCATACAGGTTGTATGTAAATAAAAGGGTAACAGCCTGGCAATAAAGGTCTAACCCCTGGACTACTTGTGTTTACTCTGGTATCATATGATAATGTAGTGTTGCATTTTCTTAATAGTACTGTTGTATTAAGCACTGTTACACACACTGTGCTACATAAATAAAATGTGTAAGAATGTCTGTATACAACTGTTGAAATCACAAGGTCATAATGTACAACTGAGAGAGAGACTTAGACAGAAAACAGTGAAAAGATACACAACAAAATCCAAATTGCACAGTCAACTGAGATGTAAACTGTTGTATGTTTAGCACACACAGCCATGGTTTGAAACCTGGGAATGGTAGTAAGCTGTATACAGAATCATACCCCTCAACTGTACAGATTTTGTCAGAAAGTTCAGGTAATTGGCTTAAATTTCCTGCCTGTCACCCTGTCCCCCTGGCAAATCAGTGGGATGATCCCAGATGTTTATGCAGCAAATAATGACATACAACTGATTGTCAGACATCATAACCATCACAATAAGAACAAACCTGTCACTCTAGCAACTCACCAAAATGTTATGAGAATACTATGCAAAGTATGTCCCATATCTACCCCCATGTTGTGAAGCTATGACCAGAGTGTGTGCAGTAACAGAGTGAGATTGAGATGTATGTGCATAACAATAACGTGGAATCAGGTAATAAGTGTGGCAGCATTCAGGTAGTGTTAACAAACATTCGCTCTACAGGTCTGTCAGATAAGAAAAATGTGCCTGGAAATAAAAGATTGAAATCCTGGACTGGTACTGTTTAGTCTGGTATTGTATGGCATTGTTAGTGTTGCAGTTTCTCTGAATAATAATTTATTACTCATCACTGTCACCCACACTGAAATACATACTAAAACTGTCTAGGAATCCCTGTATACGTCTGTTGTAATTGCAAGGTCAGATTGTAAAACCACAGGAGACTCATAGACAGAAGTCAGTGAAAAGATACACAGCAATATCTAAATAGCACACTCAACTGTGATGTACATTGTTGTCGTTTTAGCAGACACAGACATGGTTTGAATCCTGGGAGTGGTAGTAAGCTGTATGCAGAATCATACCCCTCAACTGTACAGATTTGTTCAGAATATCCAGATAATTGGCCCATATCTGCTGCCTGTTACCCTGTCCCCCTGGCAAATCAGTGTGATGATCTATGACATTTAGGTAGCTTTTAATGACATATAACTGACTGTCAGACCTGTAAATATTCAGAAAATGTATATGAAAACAAA
>NC_056730.1:225863511-225868511 GCF_019279795.1 Protopterus annectens | reverse complement strand
ACCAAAAAATGGTCTGCTGTCCAACATGTTTGGTCATCAAATGTGCCCACTTACCTGCAACAGAGGCAGCCGTGACTTGCACACATCTTACAAGCCATGTAATGGATCCCATACCCAACAGGTAGCACCCAGGAGTTGGACATGTAGCCTTACCTCACCATTGCATATACCATGGGAAACAGTGCAGACAGTCATGTATGTGGCGAGGATGTATGGGACAGGATTAATGTAGAAAATAAACAGATGGCTATCCAAGACAGATGATGACACATCTTGCAAACTAGTCATGCAGACTGCCTAGTAACATGTCACAACACCGAGGGAGTTGCAGGAATGTCTAGCAAGCACTAGCTGTGCAGTACCTATGTCAGCAGTTGTCTGGACTCTGCATAAGTGAGGCCCATGGGTTATGGTAATCAGATGGGACAGTTGTACCACAGGACACATCAGCCAGTCCTCTCTACAGGTAGTGTATGCATAACAACAAATGTCCCCAAAAAGCATGCATTGTAATGTGTACTGGTGTACAAAGACCACATTGGAAACCTACAGACAGTATCAATAAAGATACATGTGCTGCAAAACCAACATCTCACCCCACCTCAGGCCCTCTGTCCCCATCTGTACCTTGCTGGTGCCACTGTACACCTTTATGTTTACCATTCATTAGCAGGGACTAGGCCAGTACACATGGTGTTCAGAGATTGGGACACTGCAAAATAACACACGTGCAGGCCATAGTTGTCAAGCATCTGCAAAAAGGATGAGGATGGGGGGGGTGTCATCCTGAAACACAACAGTGCACTGAAGCAAAGATCCAAAGCTCAGTAAGACTGGCTGTAGCTGCACACAGTCAAGGTCATGAACTGTGGGAGACATAACCCTGACTCCACAGCAATAATGAAGGGCACTGTGTGACCTCTAAGGGCTGTGCACATGAATTGACCTTGCAATCATGCAGATTTGGGGGACATTTGTTGGGCTGAGTGACCAAATATTGGCAAATGCAGATGACCCATGATAGTATTCCCCTTCCAGGAATAGTGGCTGCTGTAGTACAAATAATAGTTGGAGCAACAGACGATCATGATAAGGGTGTGCACACATATGCACCCACAAATTGTATGCATCTCAATCAGCATCTACACTACTAACACATTTGCTTGATACTGCATTTGATTGCACAGGTCATATATCACATATCAGGTTTGTATAATGTTTACATATGCCATAGTAAGGTCTGAATGTTGTCAGTGTAATTTTATTTTATTGGCCATACATGCACCGCTGATGAGATCTGTAAATCAAACATCAAGAATTCACAAATGACATCTGTCCACATATCATCCCAGGTAGGTGTCGGACAAACAAGTAGGGGCTGTGAGCAGCAGAGCAAACATAACTGACACACATATACACATTCAGCAATGGTGTGTACACCTGTGAGGTATGGTGCACAGTACATGCCAAGGTGCCGAGCAATACTATGTACATGGGTACAGTCTGTTCCAGGGAAAGAGGCATCGCCTACTAACACAACCCATGCATCACAGAGATGTATAATGTTGGTAACAGTGATTGACTATAGCTGCACTGAATGCTATTGAGTGCCATATGTTATGCATGTTGACAGCTGGGTAATGGGAGGTCTGTGTGTAATATCTTTATGCAACCTCACCTGTAAGTGTGTGTGTGTGTGTGTGTGTGTGTGTGTGTGTGTGTGTGTGTGTGTGTGTGTGTGTGTGTGGGGGGGGGGGTTAATTTGTCTGTAAGTGCTATCTGGTGGAGTGGGGTGGGATTGATCTATGTAGAATATGTGTGTGTATGTGTGTGTGTGTTTGTGTGTGTGTCCATGTATGCATATGTGAGGGTGTGGGGCTGTTCATACCTCTCGACTTCCCTTAGAAATCATGCAGTACATGGACATGGACAGAGACATTAGACACTAAGAATACTTTTCTGAAATGTAATCTCAGGACAGCTGATAGTATAATAAAGTCTGCATCATAAAAGATGCATTGGGAGGGAAAAGTAGACACCAGGGATACTTTTTTAATTGCAATCAGCAGAAAGGTGAAAGAATACCCACATATGCAGCACTAAAGATGCATTGGAGAATTACTAGACAACACCAGAGAGTGTTTCCAAATATTACTGTAGTCCACATAAAAAGTTAATAGAGCAACAGATCTTGCATCTACTGAACAATAGTTCAGTATGACACTCCAGTGCATGACATTATTGACTGAATGTAGTAGCCCAGAACATATGGGGGCCATGCTCAAGACATCTGGACAAAACCAGGGTAAACACTTGATGACATCAGGGAGTCTTTAAAAAAATTACTCCAATCAAGTTAAAGAGTTAATGGAGTAACAGGTCATGTTTTGTGATCACTTTTCTGAGCAATTAGAAGAATGATTCATTAATGACTGGTATTATTGACTGTAATTATTCAAGACTGAGGCAGGATGGGGAAAACAAGAGAAAAAAACTAGGGACATTCTGTATGTGTGTGTGTGTGTGTGTGTGTGTGTGTGTGTGTGTGTGTGTGTGTGTGTGTGTGCGCGTGTGTGTGTGTGTGTGTGTATGTGTGTGTGTGTGCGTGTGTGCACTGTTAAGCAATGACATACAGGTCTTAAAGTGTGTTTCTTATTTTCCACTCACAGGTGGCGAGGTGCGTCAGGGTTCCTCCTGCAGGCAATCTGATGTTAGTGTCCATACAGACACTGAAAATGATGATAGACATGTTGAGGCACAGACAGGGTTGTCAGCGGCTGAAGCTGTGCCATCGTTTGACATCCCACTGTTACCCATCCCATCCCCACACATAGTCACATAACCTATACATACCCCATCACCAGTGACCATAGCTGGAGGACAGTTGGTGGTAGGTGTCATAGGACAGGACAGTGTGGTATATATGGCATGTGTGTCTGGACACAGCAGCTGTAGCCAGATGTCTGGCAGGATACCAAATAGGCAGATGTACAGGGGTGCTCACTGGAGGGCTGATGGTCATCATGCCCCTGGCAGAAGTGCCACATCTGGTACCACCAGACACATGTTTCAGGCCATCATGGATGTGCAGTCACGTATGTAACGGTACACCAGACAGGCTCTGAGGCTGCAGAGGGCTACTTATTCAGCTGTTACTGACAACATCCGTGATCTTGCAAGCGCCCTCCATTATTTTTCAGAGGTCATGGATAGAGTGTTGGGTAAGATGGTGGAAATCCTCGACCATGGAATGTCAGTGCTCGAGCATATGGTGTGAGTGGTGCCACTTGGATGTAGGCCGGCAACACCAACAGCTAGAGGTCGACGTGGACATGCCAGAACACAGAGCCACTCCCATAGTGGCAGTACCAGCCCCAGCACTGCAGGATGGGGCACTGTCCACACCACAGCACACCACAGCAGGCCACGTGCACATGGCCCTGGCCAGTCCCAAGAGGGACCCAGATCCAGCGGACATATGTCATCATCAGGGGAGAGTACCATATTGTGGCTTGTACCTGGTGGTGCCCGTGAAACCCCTGGCAGGCTCAATTCTCATGTCCATGGCCAGAGATGGTGAACTGCACAACCTGCCAGGTATGGCTTGCAGCTGTCCAACAACCCCCTGTATAGGGCAGCCACATGGTAGAACTGTGTGCATGCATACACACACACAATAGTAACACAGCTAGGGCAACTCCATACCTACACACACCACATCACAACAGCCAAATTAATAATTAAACCCCCTCACTCACACACAGTGTCAAATGTATGGCTCAACCCTGGTCTCTGGCAAAGCAACTACACACCCTGTGCATATGATGATATCTGTGCCACATCCCTGTCATCCGTAATATTGATGCAGGGACAGGCTAATATGGTTCTGATGCACAGGGTGACTGTACTACAGTGTACCAATGTAATGCTGTGTAACATGTTGTCAGCAGTAAAGTTTAATGCTTTCATGTCAGGAAGTGTAGCTGTTCAGTCATGACACATTATAGCTGTTATTAACACTGAGTGATTGGTGGTCTCCATAATGTATTCAGTTTGTGTTGTAGGTGTCCATGTGTCAGCAGGATGATGGTCTGCTGTTGTATCCTACAAGGGGTATGGCACTGTGGTGACACCTTGGCTGTGCCATATCCTGGGTACAGGTAAACACATGTCACAGGTCTGTATAACAGGCACTGCATGCGCCACATGGCCGATAGGTCTGGGGGTGGTGTATAGAGGTGAGTGCATGGTGGCTGATGTCAGCAGCCCTTCTACAGTGGACAATGGTAAGTGTACTGGGTGGCACACACCACATGTTTGTGTATAACACACACAGAGGCTTTGGTGTTGATGCAATACACAGAAAATACTGTACACATGGATGTATATACTGGTGCAAGGAACCCATTTTAGCCTATGTAATTCCACCAAGACAGAATAGGTACAACACATTGGGAAATATACAGTCTGCTAGTTTAATGTAATTGACAATGGTACTGACAGGGTATATCTCCCCTTCCCCAATGTAGTGCAATCCTCAACTTGGTAAACATAGGTGTGCTGGTGTGGCTGGCACAACCCTACCGTTTGAAGGGTGAGAGGTGCTGTAGAACTGCAGATAGTATGATAGACAACTACTTAACCTGTTAACATGTACTGTACAGTATTACGGCCAACCAAGTGGGGGGATACACTCAACAGTAACTGCAATGATGGTGGCTGTGTCCACAAGAGCCACACCCAGCTATATATACCAACCCTAGTATTGCTATACACCTATACAGTGGGGAAGAGGGCATTTACACATCTACCACTAGTTGTGTTGGAATGTATTTCCACAGGATGATACCTGTGAAATGTTAGCATTTACTACACAGTTCTCAGACAGATGACCTCCTGGGACATGTATATTCTGCAAATGGAAGTTTATTCCTTCACATACACACACTATTACTTAGCAACACTTGGACTAGAACCCCTACCTAGGTATGTAGTGCTAC
>NC_056730.1:225748511-225858511 GCF_019279795.1 Protopterus annectens | reverse complement strand
AGGACCAAGAACAATAACATCTACCACAGTCTGTTCACAGGCCAAGGTACATATTTGCAATACACACTCTGTCGGCAATCACCATAAGTAAACAGACCTCACTACTGTACACACTGCAACAGAATTTCCAGGTTTTGTCCTCAAATATACGCCCTACTATACATAACATGTCTAGCAGACTGATATCTCACTGGCTTGTTATCAGGTATGATTTCAATAAATAAAAGGGGTACTGAATATATGCACCTCTTACTGCATGACATATGTACAAAGGTTGACAGAGTTGTACCTGGAGGCACAAACACAGGACCGATATTGACATGTTGCTGTAATAAACTCATATATTTACTGGTGTAAGGTTTATTGTGACATATGTCTTCTGAGGGATATGAAGTCAGTAACTCCTATGGCTGTAACCATGTACTGACTGCAATCCTCAGACTATGCTGCTGCATTTATAAAGATAGGTCATCTGTGAGAAACACAACACATGTAAGACTCCAAACACTGGCTGGTCTGGATAGCCCTACAGCTGAGAGTTTCCTCAACCACATAACACTGTCATGACAGGTATTAAATCATGTAGACAAGCCATATCCACACATACCCTGTTAAACCAACATTACTTCAAATGTAGAAGAGCAAGACTTACATTCTGTCCTCATGTGTGGAACATCCCCCTCCTGTTTGTTGGCCTGTCTCCAAAGTGTATGTTGTAAGAGGTATATCCCACTACCCTCTGTGATGCTGTTTGTCAAACACTGACATGAAGCCCTGCTTACATTGATTGAAAAGGGCCAACACCCACATGATGTTCCTAGTTATAGGAGTGTGTTTCCATGCAATTGGCTATCGGACTGTTATCACAGCTGTTCCACATGCAATCAGCTAGTGGGGGACTGCAATTCATGCACAAGCCATCAGCTGATCATGAATATCACTTACAAAACACAAGCTACTGCCTAAACAAAGCAGGTGTACTTTTCCACATCCACCAGAGAGGGAGTGAGAGAGTCAAACAGAGACAAAGTAAAAAAGGAAGGGGGTAGGAGAGTAAGAGCTAAACATGTTTGTGTCACACACTTACCAGTACAGGGTTACAAACTCCTGCCTGACTATGTATTTTATTACATTTTTATGCAGTCATTGCATGCACCACAGAGCTTACATGTTGGAGAGCTGTCCAAATATGTATTTGAAGGTGAGTGACATAAGCAGCAGTGATAAATGAGGGATAACGCTGGTGTAGTACATGCGCCTGTCCACAAAAGCAGTTGTTAAGGAAGACACAACCACACTCTCTCAAGGTCTCACACACATTATCACAGTTGGCTGGGTCAGGACTAGAATTCCTAACTAACTAGTTTGCTACACTACAGTATTACGCGCGTATCACATGCACCACACAGGTTATCAGGTTGATATATGGGCAAAGGGTATGTCAAGGTGACTGACATCAGAAGGCATGCTTCAGTATGGCAATGGGAGGTGTAGTGAGTGTGAATGGGTTCCAACTCATTAAACTCCACACACATACAGACACAGATTTGCCAGTACTGGCATGCATGGGTTCATTGCTTCACAGGTGTGCAGTAGTTGACTGTGCCAGAAGGCTGTACAAGGCTAGTCAAAAGGTATACCTTGGCATCGGGCCACATGACATTGGTCTGCAGTGTGGCTCATGGGTGTAGTCCCTGGATTGGCCCACACAGGTGGGTATTGTATTCACCATCCACACATCTGGGTTACTATTGTGGGTGGCCAGTGCTGTGCAATGCTTGCCATGTATGTATTCTATATTCCATAACATGGACGGTGTCTGGGATGTGCACATGTCCCACATGCATGTTCTGTGCCATGTGGAAGTGTACCTGGTGTGTCTGGAGCATGCTGTGTGGACAGATTGTTATAATCTGATGTGGTATTCCTGACCTCATGTGGTGAGAACTGGCTATGGAGCTGAGGTTGATCCTGAACCTACATTGACAACATGATACAGGTGTTCACTGGTGTTATTGGCATCTGTCCTTACAGGGCATGTGTATAAGGCATGGTATTTCCTTTATGGGTTACATTTGCTGACTCTGCAGTTGTTGTCCAGTGGGGAACATAGCAAAGGACCAATGCAAGCAATTATTTGACTATTGTAAGGATGGAACAGGGTGCCACGTCATCTGTAGTCCACTGCAATCACACCATGGTTACTATCTATGGGGAATATGCAGGGAGCTACCAACAACTGTGTTTGTGTATAAGACATGGGTGGAGAGTGTTCTCTGGATAATACAAGGGTTGCCTATATTGTTCCCCAATCCATAATATCACATGTAGGGTATGGATTGTCTACACCAGCCTCTCTGCTGTTTGACATCTGTTGTCCTTGTAAGGGGACATTGTGACATATAATAGGTCCTCAATATAAGAAATTTGCAAAACTCACCCCACTATGAGTCTTGTTATTACACAATCACAGCTACCTCCACACAGGATACTGATGACAAGCACACACACACATGCACACACACACACACACACACACACACACACACACACACACACACACACACTTGACAGTGCTGATATTCAACCCCGTATCTAGCTATGCATTGCTACTACAGTGTATTGCATTTATCGCACACACCACAGAGCTTATAGAGTGAGTCGTTCCCCCAAAGATGTATTTTGAAGGTGAATGACATCAGCAGGCTTGCCAAAGTAGGGCAACAGAAAGTGTATTGACTCTGAATGGCCTCAAAAGCATTGAGCCCTACACAGACAAACACAGACACACACAGAGTGTAACAGTTGCCATGTCTGGGATTAGAACTCCTACCTAGCTGGTAGATTACACTATAGCATTACGCAGTTATAGCACGTGCCACAGAGATTATAGTGTTACTATTTCCCCAAAGGTTTATTTCAAGGTGAATGACATCAGAAGGCTTGCCAAAGTAAGGCAATGGACAGTGTAGTGATTGTGACTGGCCTCAAAAGCATTGATCCTTACATACACACTCTCAAACACACACACACACACACACACACACACATACACACACACACACACACACACACACACACACACACACACACAAACACTCTTACAGTTGCCATGTCTGGGATCAGATCTCCTTCCCAACTAGTACATCACACTATAGCATTACACTGTTATAGCATGAGCCATGGAGCTTATAGGGCTACTTTTTCCCCAAAGGTGCATTTCAGGGTGAATGACATCAGCAGGCTTGCCAAAGTAGGGCATTGGAGAGTGTGAGTGAATGGGCCATAAACCATTCATCTAGAAGCACACACAGGTTTATATTCAACAGGAATGTGTATACAACTGCTATAATAACTTGTACAGTCATGTTACACAGTTATCACAAGCACCACAGGCACTATATTGCTGAGGGATACCAGAAACAAATGTCTACAGTCCTAGACATTTACACATCATGTGGTATTGACCAATTGGATGTATTCTGGGTGGGGCAGGTCTCATGATGGGAAGCTCTTTGTCACTGTCTGTCACTCTCTTCCACACATCTATGTATGTGTAAGTTTGGCCTATTATAGTGTGTTGTCCTTGGATATATGTGTGTATTCCTATCCAATGTGTGTGCAAAGCATGACTGGTCTGCAATGTGGAGTGTGTGCACAACCATCTGCGACTGACAGATATGTATAGTCCACTGTTGTTGCCAGACATGTGTACATGTGGGAGCATGCCCAATTTGACCTTTCGGTGTTTTGTTGTCAGACATGGGCTTTGTTTCTCTAAGTGTGGGAGCATGCCCAGTATGACCTTCTGTATTGAATGTGTGAATCCATTCCAGGTAGGTTGTACTCCAGTGCAGACTTTTGTGTTCTACACCTACAGCTAGCAACCAGTTTCTGTAGGATATCTGTAGATTGGTTGACAATATGGGGTCACAATGGGCAAAGGATAGTGGGATACTGTAACTAATTGTGTCTGTGCTGCTTATGCTACATGGCTTTGATGTTAGCAGAGATATTCAGACATATGTACTGTTTTACACTGTGATGTTTTATGTCATCAACTACTGACAGGTATACATATATGCTTGCAGTAATTTCCTGGGGAACACAAGATGAATGAAGCTGTATCCAGTATTGTGCTCTGCAGCCTACATATTCTTGCACAATCATACCATTATGGAGGGGGAGGTGTAGACACTTGATGATGGGTCTGTGTAAATGGTTCAGCACCTTGGTACTGTGGTGGCTGAGGATCCCATGCTTGTACATCCATGGAAGTGACAGCATGGCTGTATCCTGCTGTGGCCATACCTCACAGCTGTACAGATTCACACAGGTTACCCAGAGGCAGGGCTCATATTTCTGGTCATTACCCCCTCACATTGTGGCTTAAAAGCAGGTGTGTAGCCACCCATTCCTGTGTTTGCAAGCAGAGTTAGTATGTGCACACATCTGAGTTTCAGACTTCACACAATCCATAGCATCCATGCTTCTACCCCCTCTGTTATTCTCTCCTCTTCCAAACATTATGCACACATTATCTAATAAGTATTCCTATAGTTATCACTTCATCCCAGCAGTATGTAGGGGTTCATCCACAGTCCATGCAATAGGAAATGGTGAAGATGCTACTGGGATTTGTCAACATGGCCTTGCATTTGTGTTCTGTGGACTGTGTTATGTTATTTGGGAGTCCATGTGATAACATACATTGGCAGTACGGGTGAGACACAAGCTTTTTACAGATGACTGTAGGGCATTTGGTAGTGATGCAGGCCATCTGTAGCAGGCTGGTGCACTGTGTCATTCCTACAGTCCCAGGCTGCAAGCCACTATATTCCCTGGGGTGACAGGGTAGGAGTGCAAGGTGTTAATGTCAATAGTTTCTGTCCTTATTAATCCATTGGTGTGGGTGCTGGCAGGGTACTACTTACAGCTAGGGACACACCTGCATGGGACACCACTTCAGCTTGCTGCATTTTGTGGCTATTCCCATACAGAGGTGGGGATCATATTGTACTCATTCCCAACAGCAGGGATAAGACCAGTGAGGTACCTGTGGCTGATGGTGGGTGAGCTGGGTGCATGTGTGCTATGGAAGCTACTTGCAGCTGACTCACAGATATACGTGGGGCATTCCACTTATGCTGGCTTGTGCAGGGACATCAACAGTTTCTCAGTGCTTCATACCTGTGCCTTTTGTGGTCTGCAAGTGTTTGGCCAGATGACATCAGTATTCCATACTGCACAGCCAACTAATGTGCTGCTAACCTGTATGTACAATTCTAAAGGTGTATCTATTTGACAGTAACATTTTATACACTCTCTGTCTACGGTTCTGCCACCTGTGTACTGTTTGTATGTCTGGGCCCACATTCATGACATTTTCATCTTTCAGATGGTGACAGATTAACATCTGCACAATTTGTATGCATTACTGCTGGATTGTGTCTTGCTGGGATGCATTGTGTTTGGCACTGCAGTTGTGAGAACCTGGCCCTGTCATCAACAGTACTGGCCATTGGCCACCAGGACACAACCCTCCATCCCTACATGCTGAGAACTTTCATATAATATACAACACACAACAACCTAACACGCAGAGCTCTGCATATTGTACACATGCTACAATCTATCTTGTTACTTTGGCCAGCTCAGGTAATTTGTGCTCCACTGTTATTATACCTACACATACATGTTACTACATTTCTACATAGGATTGTGGGGGGGGGGGCACCTGATAACTGTAAACATTTGTTATAACTGTACTGGAATTTCAGGTACTTCATTTCATTCTGTATTCTGACCTATCATGCCGATTAGAGGCATATCAGTGTACTACAGTTCTTATGTTTTATTCACCTACATTTCAGTTTCAGACTCCTTACCCTTCAGAACTAATATCCCACTGCCTGACCTGTTGAAGTCTGTCTGTGTAGGTCTGGAGGGTGCTGTTCTCCATAGCCATCAATCAGAGGCCTTAGCACAGCCCTTCTTTGTCTTTGTCTACTCCTGTCCTGCTGGCTGAGACTGTTGTTGGGTATGTGAGCCTCACTGACATGCATGTTTGTGTCCATGTCCTGCAGTGGGTTTGTCACCTTGTCTAGTACTGCCTACTATGTTGACATGAGTATTTTTTAAGGATTTCATGCTGCCAATATAGGTGCCTACTATCTGCTGGCATCTCATTCAGCCACCCAATTCCCTAACATGCTCACATCCATACCATAGATACAGGTAGCAGAACATACTACTACATTCAGCAATTGATAGTGAGCATGTGCTATGCCAGTATTGAGGATGGTGCTGGAGGGCTTACTATGTTGGATACACATTGTACACTCCTTATATATGGTTAAGCACAGGTAGTGTCATGTTTGGCATCCTTTTTACTGTATGTGCGACTCAGAGAGAGGTGTCATTCCCTGGGTTCCTACCATGTCAGTGTATGTGCTATGCATTGCCTCTTTGCCAAAGCCTGGGCATACTGGTCATGCCTCCTTCTGCCTACTGGGGCAGGCTCAGGTTGTTCCTCCTTCAAGTCACTCTGTGCCTGTGCTGACCTTGGAAATGGTGGGGGCCTGTGTGGCCCTGCTCCATGCTGTTCCTGCTGCAGCTGTTTCCACAGGATCATATTGTGTAGCATGGCACATACAATGACAATTTGGGTACATGTAGCTGGTGAGTACTGCAAGGCTTCACCTGATATGTTCAGGCACCAGAACCATGACTTGCACATCCCAGACACACACTCTTATTATGATTCTGGTCTGTGCATGTGCCTCATTATGGAGTTCTTGTTTGGGTGTGTGTGCATTTCTGATGGGTGTCATCAGCCATGGCAAAAGTGCGTAAACAGCATCCCCACTAGTTGGCCATATGGGAGGTCCCCATTGGCAAATCTCTGGTACAGCTGCATCATATGCCAGATGTGGGAGCCATTATAGCTTCCAGGCCTGCCAGCGCACACATTCATTATAATGCCCTGGGCATCACACACGACCTGGCAGCTGATAGAGGGGAGGCCCTTGCGGTTTATGTAGACTCTACCCCACTCACCAGGTGGTGCTTTGATATGTATGTGCATGCAGTCTATAGCACCAACTACCTCAGGGTATTCTGCTATTTGGTGGAAGAGACTCATATTGCTGGTCAACACCTCATGGGTGTTGAGGAAATATATGTGCTCATTGGCATGTGCTGACATGGCATCCAGGAACTGGTGGAGTACCCTGGATGCTGATGCCTGTGAGATCCCCATGATATCCCCAGTTGGCCTTTGGAAGATACCAGTGGCTAGTATTCTTAAGCCTGCACATACCTTGGTATCCACTGGGATGGGTTCCCCTCTGTTGGTTCTGTGTGTGAGGCACGGCTGGCAAAGCTCAACAATTTGCTGTAGGAGGTCCCTGTCCACCCTATAATGCTTCACTATCTCCAGCTCATGTAACCCCAGGGTTACCCAGGGTCTGTACACTCTTCTCCTTCTCCTCACTCTGGGATGGTCACCAGCATTCTCATCCTCACCACTCTCAGCCTTTTCTGCATGTTGATTTATGAGAGCGAAAGCAGCCCCTATCATTTTATTGCTTTTGGTATGTAAAATTTTCCTGTTTGTGTACATCAGTGGAGTAGAGTTTATGGGAAAAATCAGAAGGAAAGGTGTTTGCTTAGTTTATAGTAGTTTGCTGGGCTGGGCTGGGCTGCTGGCTCAGTAATTGGCTGATTCTGATACATTTCACCTACCAGCTATGCTAGTTCTCCTTGATTACCTTCCTACTGCTGCTTTCCCTTCCCATTGCCTTCCTGTTTAAGCCCAGAGGCATGCCACACAAACCCAGTGCTCAGATGTGAACAGAGCTGCTATTTATTGGTTTAAATTTTTTTTTTTTTTAAAACCCGGTGCACCACAACCACACCCATTTAGGCAATGTAAAGACTCCTAAGCAGCTTCATACACACCCCCTTCCTTAGCTCTGCTAGGCTAAGGGTAAACCAGAGCCACAGTGCTCCAATAATCTTACAGTATGCCTGCCACACCCCTCTATGATGTCAGCTAACTATTAGGCTTGCACCATGGTTATCCTGCACCTACACGGTTGGGAGGAGGCTAGCCATGAGGGGAAATCTGTGATTCAGTATCATGTACTCATCACTCATTAGACCTATGATTGAGTACTCATCACTCATTAGACCTATGATTGAGTACAATGCCCCATTCGGAATGTATCTGACCAGACACCTGCTGCAGCTTGAAAGGCCCCAAAAGTTCCTCACCAAAAGGATAAAGGGTCTCAAAAATATGTCTTATGCTGCCCGACTGAAAGAACTCCAGCTCTATTCAGTCTCATACCGCTTGCTCAGAGGTGACCTGTGCCTGACATATAAGGCCATGTCAAACCCAGATTTGATAAATATGCTTCACCTCAAAAAATCTAGATCCCTCAGAACCACAAGGGCGGGAGACTTAAACCTTGACACGGTTATAAATAGAACGTGCTGGAGGGACAGATTCATCACCCAGAGACTCCCTATGCTGTGGAACAAAATCCCAGTACATGTGAGGCAGAGCACCTCTCTGGCCTTGTTCAAGAGGAATCTTGACCAATGGATGGGAGATTGCAGATATACCCCAGGGATTACTTCAGTGTCACTGCTTGACAGAGGCACAGCAAAATGATAGGCATAGTTTTTATTCAAACTAAAGGGGTGGCGAAAGCCACATAACTATGGGCTAGGCTTATAAATGCCCTTGGGCAGATAGCCTAGTATGAACCTATGAACCTATGAACCTATGAACCTATTCCCCTCATTTGCATAGAATTGACTTCTAATGCCTAGTTACAAGTCTGACACTGACCCTTCCCCCTAAGCAACCACTATTCAGTAACCGTGCTGTCTTCTGCCTGACATTGACTATAATGGCAAAATTGTAATTTTGTATAAAAAGTTTTTTCAAGGTTTTTATTTTATTTTCGGGCCGATCCCGTTTGCATGCCACTGCCCTAAGCTTAAATGGCCGAAATCAGCCAAAAAAATAAGTTATTTTTTGTTCATTTGAAACTAACTATTTTCCATGCCAATGGACATATATTTGGCCATTGGCATGCCTTCCACATTATATACATCCTTTATTTGGAGCTGTCATGGCTCCATTTTGTAGTTTGTAGAAATGTACTTGGTTCCTAACCGAGTACATTTCTACAGGTTACACTAATCCTGCATGGATGGCTGCCAGCTTCCTGGATCACTAATTCACCTCATTTGCATGGTTTTCACTTGAAAATGGGATAATTAGCATACAGGAGCTGTGTATGTGCAGGAATAGTGCAGGAGCGCTCATACACATCCTGGGAGCTTGTTCCTGGATCTCTCGGTGGCCATATTGCCTCCAGCAACTCTTGCACTATTCCTGCATGTCATGCAGAGCTTGCTGAATCCTGGGGTTAATATTAGTTTCCCAAAATTATACTTAAATGATCAAAATTACCTAACTGATGTTCAATAGAACATTTATTGATTTTGTAATTACCATGTACGCAGATAACATCCAAGATAGAATTTTACCTAGTAAGGTCTTTTATTAATTCTATATAATTATTTTCAATTCTAGCTTCTACTGTGGTATTTATATAATCATTGTTTGACAACAGTACATCCAGTTTAGTAGACGAGCATAGATCTACCCAGGCAACCGATTAGTGCTACCCAAAACTTTCTCACATTTCTATCATTTTTAAATTTGGGGGTTTAAAACAGATTTTTTTCTTTTCCTTTGCATAAGTTGATAACTATAATTTAATTTTCCTGGTCTCCAGTATAGCTCTTAGAACTGTACGCATTCCTTGATTATACATATCTAGAGATATCACCATCCTTTTTAGTTCTCCTTTATTTATGATATATTTTAATACATAGCAAGACGTGTGGCTTAGACTATTCAATAAATCACATTTCAGTGAGGGGAATAATGTCATATATACATCCAGGAGATTTTTTCATTTTGCTACATTTGTTATTGAAGCTTTTAGACGCAAAACATTGTGAGGTATCTCTCTCACTGCTGTCAGCTCAGACTGCCTTTAATTTTAAAACAATGCTTAACTAACATGCATTCTGGGGCTTTTCATTTAATTTCTATGGTAACATCAGGACAATCATCTATATTATTAATTTTAATGGATTACTCAGATGGCTAAATCGTGGCCTATCCTTGCATAAATATTCTTATAAGAGCTTTACTTCTTTAATTGATAATTTTAGGAGCAGTCTTCTTAACAAACTTGCGAAATTTTGAGCAGATGATAAAGCAATGTTAATTCTACACACTAGTAAAACATCACAGATGTCAGAATGAATCCTGTTTTTTTTGTTTTTTGTTTTGTGTAATTATCTTATTCACTGCAGACATAAAATAGCCTTTATTTGTTCTTCGCACATGACTATTTCCATCTTTTGCCAAAACAATATTGTACCAGTCACTTTTCTTGAAAATTTATTGATAGGTTCATAGATATTTACTAGGCTAACAACCAGTGGAACCCTTATAAACCTAACAAAGCATCCCAAATGTATCCTACAATGAGATTATTTTAAGGGGTATGTGTAAGTTAGGGCAAGAATTACAGGCTGCCTCTCTATGGAGACATAGGTATTAGTCTAGGGGTATATTTCTAATTTTCCATCCACCGGGTTATGGAAGATCTCTGATTCTCATTTATGGGAAGTCAGCTCCAAAGAAGGGAAATTCTGTGAAACACATACCTGTCCTTGCAATATGTCCTATGTATGTCACGAGCAAAGTTTAAATCCCTAGATCAAGAAATTTATATGGTTTTGATTTTAAAGGTATGCAAAAGGACCATCAAACTGGAACGCAAGGATACACTGTATGCCAAAGATTGCCTCTCAACAGAACAGTCTGTAGAAAGCAAGAGTACAGAGATAGGGCTTTGAAACAATCCATATAGGACATGCTTTTTATGGCATGTATTCTTTTTGTCAAGACCCTCTGTGGACATTCCAGTTGTTACATGTGCCTGTTCAGGTACATATCGAAAGGGGGGATTGTACTCATTGATGGGACTGATGAGGGCTGACTTCAGTGGAATAATGACCTTCTTGGACCTAGATGCCATGCCCTTGTTTATAAGTTAAGCAACCTAGAATTATTTTCTTATTGCCTTAGATGCATGGTGGTCAAAATCCAGTTTATTGACTATATACATACCCATATCCCTGACTATTGGTTCTAATAGGGGTGTGGTATCAATGGGGTAATCTCCTGGGGTGGCAGACTTTCCAAAGGATACCATAATGCATTTTTTGGCATTGAGTTTTAAGCTATTGCTTTGGCACTATTCATTTGTCTGTGATAGTCCGTCCTGTAGGATGTTAGCATCTTGGGGGTATTCTATGACTGCTCCTAGTTTGCAGTCATTGGGAAACTTTGTCAGTCAGAGGCCTTTGACAATAGCTTTGATTTCTGAGAAGTAGATGCCAAAAAATGAGTGAACCCAGCCCAGATCATTGAGAGACTGCATTTTCTAATCCAATCCTAACATCTGTCAAAACCTTCAGCAGATGAAATAGTAAAATATTTTGATATCAGCTTTGTCATCCCCTCAGTAAGGAAACTTTTTTAATCAAAATATCTGTTTCTTTAACTTTGTGTTTTTTAATATTTATGGTACTTTTACTTTTAAAGACACTGCTTCCAGCTAGTTAGACTTGTTATTTCCTGCTATTTCTGAAAGCCATCCATTGCTCTTCTTTTTTATTATTTGTTAAAAATGTTTTTTTATTCATACTTACAATTTCACTCCATATTCTTCTCATAACTGCAAGTACATATTTGTTCTTGCATCCTGATCACCACCTACTGGAATTGTCTTACTAATATCTATCTTGTCTAGACACTTTTTGGTATTAACACCTTCTTCAGGTGGCACAACTGTTTCTTTCTCCTCTTCTAAACTGATAGAATTTTTATTCAGTGAGACATCCACCAGCGGTGTGCTGTCTAGTTTATTAGTTTATATGCCTATTAATATTTTCCCCACTATGTCTGTTTTTTATTATTGTTTTAATTTACATGGATTCCTATTTTGTAATACATTTGGATTTCTATATTTTTAGAATGCTTATCACAGGAAATATGTGTTGATTAGCATGAAGTTTCTCTGTTTGTGTTGCTCTTTCAAAAACCTGAATTAAAAAGTCTGGTTGTTATTCCAACCTAATTCTACATTCTTGACACTTCTCATAATCCCACCCTTCCATACATATTCTGTACATCATATAGTCTGCACATTGTATCAGAAATCCCCTATCTACCATGCTCTTTAGACAATAATGTCCATTTTATACATCATATCTCAAGTACCAGTTGCCAAAAGTTGGAAAACAAAACAATTTCATATTTGAAAAAATATATTTTTAGTAAAAAAATGAAATATAGTTTTAGCAAAAAAAAATAAAAATAAAAAAAACAGGAGACTCCAGGGCCTCCAACCTCATCCACACACAGATAGGCTAAAAGCAAGATGCTATCCTCCAAAAAAAGGAAGCCAATCTGGTGGCCCCCTGCCATAAACAAACTGTACAACAGAAGGAAAAAACTGTTGCAAAAGAGAGTAAAATCCCAAGAGTAGAGGAGCTCCCTTGTCAGCCTCAGTAAGAAGCTATGATCCCTAATAAAATCCTCCAAAGCTAGTTACAAAAACAAAATCGCCACTGATTCTAAAGGCAACCACAAAGCATTCTATAGCTATTCCAAAACTGAAGAAAAACAAACTGTCAAGAAACAAACCAAAAGGTTCCGAACCAGCAGGTTTAAAACTCCAAAGGTTTATTAGGAAATGTAAAAGTAAAGCGCTTTTCGTCTCCCTTAGTAGGAAGACTTATTCAGACAAAGGAAAAAAATCATCAAACACAATTTAAAACCCAAAAAAAGGGGGGTGTTACAAAATTACAAACAGCTGCCTTAATTGAACCCTCTGACATACCTTCACATTTAAAGTTGTATTACATTAAAAGCATAAATAAATGTCCACTTAGTGTAGACAGGGTGTCAAACAATAAAAAAGTTTTCAAAAAAGAAACATGAACTTGATAAAAGTAACCAAGAATGTCTTAGTGAAGATTCATGAACCTAATCAAGTGTAAATACTGTTTGTTTCCCTTAAAATACATTTTAGCAAACAACTTTTCATAGGGTAAAACAAAACTCATACAGAATCTTGTGATTAAAAAGAAAATAAAATAAAGTAATGCTTGCAACTAAGTATATACAAATATAATATCCATTCCTTAACAGAAAAGGTAGTAAGGAGTACACATCTCTAATGCATAATGAAGAATCAATAATAAATGAATAAATAAACAGTGCAACTCAACTAGGAGTCTGCAATAACCGGAATTTCAAAGGCGTTTCTAATAAAAGAAATGTTATTTCTAATGTTAAATAACCGAATATGTTTATTTCTGTGTTAAAAATCTAACACAGAAATTGCTTGTCATTTCAACGCCAAAAGAATGCAACGACAGTATATGAAAAATAATTTTTTTAAAATGTTCCTTGAGCAATGGGTAAAGCACCAAGCTGCGATGAGAACACTTTCTAAGCTTTTAGTATGCACAGTTGTAGCAGCCAAGACAAGTCAAAATGCAGCTGTTTCAGAAAAATATGGCAAGGCATTGTGTGGAAGACAC
The DNA here is from genome assembly GCF_019279795.1 of Protopterus annectens. Taxonomy (NCBI): domain Eukaryota; kingdom Metazoa; phylum Chordata; order Ceratodontiformes; family Protopteridae; genus Protopterus; species Protopterus annectens. The sequence goes on along the minus strand of NC_056730.1, from coordinate 225,844,798 downwards.
GTCTAAATCAAAACAAACAAACCGCCGGATTCACAAGATGGTACTTCACTCAAGAACCATGCAGGTGCTAAGCATGTGAAAAAGGCGGATAGCCAATCAAATGAAAAATCAGTTCACAATCGTGCCCATGAATACGGCACATTGTTCTGGAAATGAGTTTGTCCTGTGTGCGAAAAAGGTAATAAATAAAGTAGCAGAAGACAAAAGAAAGAAAGAAACGCAACACCTAAGTAAATCCACAGCTGTTGGTGTTCAATGACATTGACAATAGGTAAACATAGCACTTCAAAATACCATGGGTCTAAACATTAAGATCTCATTGTTGCTTACGCAAAAAGGTGTATGTGTCTAGAAGTAAGCAAAAATCAAGTCAGACCACAATGCAGAACCTGACAAAAATAAAACATACAAATCCTGAACGAAACTATGCAAAATGAAAATACAAATAAAAATAATAAAATAAAATAAGGTATGGGTCAAAGTACAGTGAAGCGCTGCAGAGGTCAGAAAACCAATGTTTCTCAAGTTAAACATTTTTGAATTAAGGTTTAAAAAACAGACTTGAGGTTTAAGTAATGATGAAAGAAGTCTTATCTTAGCAGGTTTCTTAACTTTAAAACACAAGTCAAAGAAGTAACTTCGTTCAACCCTGGTGATGTGTAAGAGTTCATTTTAAGTTGCCAAATGAGTTCCTTTTTTTCTAATAATAATTGTTGGGGTCCTCCTTTTTCATCTGTGAATACCTGGTCTATAACTTTAAAAAGAAAAGTGTGAGAAGGGTTGTTATTACAATGTCTTGCAAGGGTGTTAGTCTTGCTCTTCTTCCTAATGTGGTACGTGTGTTCGTAAATTTTCTCTTTAAGTTTTCTGTCAGTCTTCCCTGTATAAAAGGTAGGGCATGACTGGCACACAGCTAAATATAGCACTGATTTTGAGTTACAATTGTAACGACCCTTTGCTTTAAACAGACGTTGCTTCTCTATACATGTGGACCCTGTAGATATAAATTTACAATAGTTGCATGTCTCACATTTGTATGTGCCTTCAGTTCTAGTATGCTTAATTGAAGGTCTTTCCATAATGTTTTTGAGGTTTCTGCCCTTTCTAAAAATGATAACAGGTTTGTCCCCTATTTTCTCCATGAGTTCTTTTTCAAAAGATAACAACTGCCAATTCTTTCTAAGTACATTGCTAATATATTTAGCTTCTAATGAAAAAGAAGTAATGAAACTTTTTTATTGTACTTCCCTTGGGAAAAAATGGTTTGACCCATGCTAGAAGGGTGGAAACCAAGAATCTGTAATGTGTCTTCATCTGACTCTGCCAGGTTCACGTTGGTTTGCTTCAAAGTGAGAATGGTATTGAAAGAACCCAAACCCCTTTTCTTACAAACTTCTCCTATTGTGTCATCCACCAGTGATTCGGGGTACCCACGACTCATAAACATGCATTTCAACAAGTTGCATTCCTCGTTGAAGGCGGAGTCTTCAGTAGTTATTCTTGCTGGTCTAACTAGTTGGCCCTTTAAAACAGATTTTTTTCTGGTGTAGCGGGTGGCAACTAGAAAAATGTAACATAGTGTTAGAGTGAGTGGGTTTCCTGTAAGTTTTAGCAACATAACCCCTGTGGATGTCGTCTCTCTTCAATTCAACATCCAAATAGTTAATGGTGTCTTCACCAAAGGTAAATGTGAATTTCAAAAATGGAGTGCTGTTATTTAAAACCTCAACAAAGTTGCTTGCATCCCCTACATTACCTTGAAATGTAATGAAAATGTTGTCCAAAAACCTGTTATATAGTTTGATTTTCTGAAAACTGTTGTCCTTAAATACATAGTTGTGTTCCCACTGGGCCAGTACTAAATTGGCATAGCTGGCTCCACAAGGGGAACCCATAACTTCTCCAATTATTTGTTTATGTATGCCCCCATTAAATCCAACATAATTATTGTTCAGGATCATGTCTAATAGTTCTTGAATTAGGTGGATCTCATCACTCTCCGCTCCATGTGCTATTAGGTTTCTGGTGACATATTCAATCCCTATGTCATGGGGTATGGAGAAGTAAAGGTCGACTACATCTATTGTAAGAAAATGAATGTTGTCACAGTATTCAAATTTGTCTACATTTTCTAAAAAAGCCCAACAATTATTATTAGAAAAAAAGGAACTCATTTGGCAACTTAAAATGAATTCTTACACATCACCAGGGTTGAACGAAGTTACTTCTTTGACTTGTGTTTTAAAGTTAAGAAACCTGCTAAGATAAGACTTCTTTCATCATTACTTAAACCTCAAGTCTGGTTTTTAAACCTTAATTCACAAATGTTTAACTTGAGAAACATTAGTTTTCTGACCTCTGCAGCGCTTCGCTGTACTTTGACCCATACCTTATTTTATTTTATTATTTTTATTTGTATTTTCATTTTGCATAGTTTCGTTCAGGATTTGTATGTTTTATTTTTGTCAGGTTCTGCATTGTGGTCTGACTTGATTTTTGCTTACTTCTAGACACATACACCTTTTTGCGTAAGCAACAATGAGATCTTAATGTTTAGACCCATGGTATTTTGAAGTGCTATGTTTACCTATTGTCAATGTCATTGAACACCAACAGCTGTGGATTTACTTAGGTGTTGTGTTTCTTTCTTTCTTTTGTCTTCTGCTACTTTATTTATTACCTTTTTCGCACACAGGACAAACTCATTTCCAGAACAATGTGCCGTATTCATGGGCACGATTGTGAACTGATTTTTCATTTGATTGGCTATCCGCCTTTTTCACATGCTTAGTACCTGCATGGTTCTTGAATGAAGTACCATCTTGTGAATCCGGCGGTTGGTTTGTTTTGATTTAGACGTGTCTTCCACACAATGCCTTGCCATATCTTTCTGAAACAGCTGCATTTTGACTTGTCTTGGCTGCTACAACTGTGCATACTAAAAGCTTAGAAAGCCTTCTCATCTCAGCTTGGTGCTTTACCCATTGCTCAAGGAACATTTAAAAAAAATTATGTTTCATATACTGTCGTTGCATTCTGTTGGCATTGAAATGACAAGCAATTTCTATGTTAGATTTTTAACACAGAAATAAACATATTCGGTTATTTAACATTAGAAATAACATTTCTTTTATTAGAAACGCATTTGAAATTCCGGTTATTGCAGACTCCTAGTTGAGTTGCACTGTTTATTTATTCATTTATTATTGATTCTTCATTATGTATTAGAGATGTGTACTCCTTACTACCTTTTCTGTTAAGGAATGGATATTATATTTGTATATACTTAGTTGCAAGCATTACTTCATTTTCTTTTCTTTTTAATCACAAGATTCTGTATGAGTTTTGTTTTACCCTATAAAAGTTGTTTGCTAAAATGTATTTTAAGGGAAACAAACAGTATTTACACTTGATTAGGTTCATGAATCTTCACTAAGACATTCTAGGTTAATTTTATCAAGTTCATGTTTCTTTTTTGAAAACTTTTTTATGTTTGACACCCTGTCTACACTAAGTGGACATTTATTTATGCTTTTAATGTAATACAACTTTAAATGTGAAGGTATGTCAGTGGGTTAAATTAAGGCAGCTGTTTGTAATTTTGTAACACACACCCCTTTTTTTGGGTTTTAAATTGTGTTTGATGATTTTTTCCTTTGTCTGAAGAAGTCTTCCTACTAAGGGAGACGAAAAGCGCTTTACTTTTACATTTCCTAATAAACCTTTGGAGTTTTACACCTGCTGGTTTGGAACCTTTTGGTTTGTTTTTTGACATTCTATAGCTATGTCAAGAATATCAATGGCAACACTCAGATCTGCTCTGAGTTACAGCACAATGGCACTAAATATACAGACCCAACTGATATCGCCAACATCCTGGCAGACAGGTTCAGTGCTAACTTTACCCCCTCTCATCCCCTAAACAGCCCATCTCTATACCAGAAGAATGCAAAGTTCCTGCAATCACGGCTGCACAGGTAAAAAACACAGACTTCAAAGGCAAGAACACAGTATCAATGGGACCAGACAACATCCCAGGCTGCGTTCTACATGAACTACAGAATGAACTGGCACCCCACCTAAGTACCATGTTCAGTCATAGCCTCACCTCAGGCTTTGCGCCTGCTGAATGGAGCACAGCGACGGTTATCCCACTCCACATGGGTGGAGCCACCACGGACCCTGGGAACTAACGCCCTATTAGCCTGATGAGCCTGGTCTGCAAGACCATTGAATGTATCATCATGGAACTTATAAACAAAGACATTTTCTAATCTCCAAACTCTGAACCCCACCCAGTTCGGGTTTGTAAAAGGCAGATCATGTCTCCTTAATCTGATAGACTTCTTTGAAGCAGTCACCAAAGCTGTAGACAAGGGTAAGGTGGTTCACACAGCCTATCTAGATCTTGCCAAGGCTTTTGACACCATCCCCCACTATGGAATTATAAATAAACTCACTAAACTAGGAATAAATCCCTATGTCACAAGATGTGTTGTCAACTGGCTCACTGACAGAACCCACACTGTGAAAGTAGCAGACTCCAAATCTGACTTCAGACCAGTGATAAGTGGAGTACCACAGAGTTCAGTCCTGGGTCCTCTTCTGTTTGGTATCTACTTTTCTGAAGTGCAAGCTAACACAGAAGGTCTTTGGCTAACAAAGTTTGCAGATAACTGCAAACTAGGAGCCATAATCGAAACTCCTAACGATGTGGACATCCTACAAAAGGGCCTCACCGAGACAGATGCCTGGTGTCAAAGCCATGGCCTCAAGCTCAATGCCAAAAAGTGCATTGTCATCCCCTTTAGTAAAAACTCTGTACCCATGAACTACAAAATAGGTGATAGTATACTTAACACCGGAAGTGTAATAAGAGACCTTTGGACACAGGTGGACAGTAGTCTCTCCTTTGATAATCACATCGCCACAGTAATCAGAAAATCCTTCTATGTGGCACATCTCATCACAAATGGTTTCTCATCCAGAAAAAAAGAGGTCATTGTTCCCCTCTACTCATCACTCATTAGACCCATTATAGAGTACAATGCCCCATTTGGAATGTACCTCACAATACATCTACAACAACTGGAAAGGCCGCAGAAATTCCTCACAAAGAGGATTGCCAGCCTCAAACAGATGCCCTATGCAGACCGTCTCAAAAAACTTCAGCTTTACTCCATCGCATATCAGCTACTCAGAGGTGAACTCTGGCTAACATACAAAGCTATGTCAAACTCAGAGCTGTTGGACATGCTCCACTTAAAGAAATCCCAGTCCCTCTGATCTACATGCTCTAGGGACCTAAACCTTGTCACCACAATAAACAGAACATGCCGGAGGGATAAATTCCTGTCCCAGAGACTTCCCATACTCTGGAATAAACTACCTCTCTATATCAAACAAAGCTCCTCATTAGCACTCTTCAAGAAAAATCTTGATGATTGGATGGGAAATCGGAAATTCACCCCGGGGATCACCTCTGTCGCTCTGCTCAACAGTGACACAGGAGAATAATTTTCTTGGGTGGCAAAAGCCAGGGTACCTTTTTGGCTGGGCTTGTATAAGCCCCAGAGTTGATAGCCTAGTACCTACCTATGAACCTATGAAAAGCCCTATCCCTCTACTCAGTTTCATACAGACTCCTCAGAGGTGACCTCTGTATGGCACACAAGGCAATCATGGACCCCATCTTGATGGGACTGCTGCATATCCACAAGTCAAGCTCCACTCGAGTAATTCGAATGAGCAGCCTCAACCTGGTCTGTGACATCAACAGGATTTGTTGACGGGGCAGATTTGTGTCCAACAGACTCCCCCATCTATGGAATAGACTCCCTCTCCAGGTCAAGTAGAGTACCTCTTTATCCCTTTTTAAGCACAACCTGGAAAACTGGATGGGAAACAGAAAATATACTCCTGAGATTCCACCCATGTCCCTGCTGGACAGGGACATCGGGTGCTGACTTGTCCAAACATGGGCTAAACTCTTGGTTAGGCTTATAAGGACCTCAGGGCCAATAGCCTAGTAACCTCCTATGATCCTATGATCTTATGATCTACCCCAACATAAAGCTCACTTGAGGCTCATATAAAAGAAAATTGTATGCCACATATCCCAATAACAAGCACTAATTTTATTTAAAAAAATCTTTATTCTAGTCAATGAAACATAAAATAAAATCACAGTGTAAAAAAACACGAATGTTCCCACTAAGATCCTGATTTCTGAATAATTAGCATCCCACTTGAGTTAGTTTAATTGGTTTTAGACTTTAACAGAATTAAGACATATATAGATTAAAAATGTTTCAAAAATGTTACTTGACTTTTTACAGCAATAAGATACTCTTTTTCACCAGCCGATAGCATTCTTAATGGTTCTAGCTAAATAATTGGAGTTCTATAACTTGTTTCATTGTAATTAGTTTATTAGATACATAAATAGTACTAAGTGTGTGTGATATTTTTATTGCAAAGTCAGTTTATTTCCATTAATGAACAACTTGCATGGACAAAACAAACATATTTACAGAAGCAAGACAATAACATAGCATCACTGAAAATACATAATACAGAGTAAGACAAGAAGATGTAATAAAAATGAATACATCATGAAATAATACAAAAAACGTATTAAAAACTGATACTGATTTGTCAACATATAGTTACCCATTCATCCTAGTGAAGCTATAATATGTAGGGAAACATATTTCCATATTCCCACCTTTTTTATATATCCAATTGTAGACATTGCCATTTACTCAGCTTGCATTGAAACCTATGCATATCAGATAATTCATCATCTTCTTTCGGCTGTTCCCATTATGGGTCAACACAGCGGATCATACATTTCCATTTCTTCCTGTCCTCTGCATCTTGCTCTGTCACACCAACCACCTGCATGTCCTGTCTCACCACATCCATAAACCTTATTTTAGGCCATCCTCTTTTCCTGTTACCTGGTAGGTTCATCCTTAACATCTTTTTCCCAATATACTCAGCATCCCTCCTCAGCACATGTCCAAACCAACGTAATCTTGCCTCTCTGGCTTTGTCTCCAAACCTTCCAACCTGGGCTGACCCTCTAATATACTAATGCCTAATTCTGTCCACCCTCATCACACCCAGTGCAAATCTTAACATCTTTAACTCTGCCACATCCAACTCTAACTCCTGCCTTTTTGTCAATGCCACTCTCTCCAACCCATATAACATAGCTGGTCTCACTACCCTCTTGTAGACCTTCCCTTTCACTCTTACTGGTACTCGTCTGTCACAAATCACTCCTGACACTCTTCTCCACCCACTCCACCCTGCCTGTACTCTCTTCTTCACCTCTCTTCCACACTCACCATTACTCTGAACTATTGATCCCAAGTATTTAAACGCATCCACCTTCGCCACCTCTACTCCCTGCATCCTCATCATTCCTCTATCCTCCCTCTCATTCGCACACATATATTCTGTCTTAGTCCTGCTGACCTTAATTCCTCTTTTCTCTAGAGCATATCTCCATCTCTCCAGGGTTTCCTCCACCTGCTCCCCACTCTCACTACAGATCACAATGTCATCTGCAAACATCATAGTCCACGGGGACTCCTGTCTGATCTTGTCTGTCAACCTGTCCATCAGATAATTACAGAGTTCTGTTGTTTCTGATTAATAAGCAGCATGGCTAAAATAGTAGCAAACACAGTCTTGATCCAAATGACCTCAAGTAAAGTAACTGAGCATGGATCATGCATCCTAGCAGCCAAAATGTAAGGCTGTCATATTGTGGGATAGGGAACATGCAATTCCATTAACTGACCTGTCGCGTTGATCCTATACCATGGGACAATCCCATAGTAGATGGAGACAGCAGGCCCTTAGCTGCCTCATTGCCAGCATGAGGGGGCATAATCAACCCTCAGACTTGTAACCTGATAGGAGGTGAGGGGGAGTTAATCAACCCTTGGACGTGTAACCTGATAGGAGGTGAGGGGGAGTTAATCAACCCTCGGGCATGTAACCTGACAGGAGATGAGGGGGCATTAATCAACTCTCAAGCATGTAACATGACAGGAGTATAGTGTCACTGATATAATAACTTCATATGGGAAAAAGGAGTCAAGACAGGCCACGCTGGATGCTTACTTCGGGCAAAGCTCACTCTCATCCCTTTTTAGACAAAGGTAAAGGAGTTATAGCATTCTATTTATTAATATAGTTGCCCAACTGTTCCTTAGATTTCTCATGAATTGATCTATTTATTCTATTCAATACAGTTGCTTTACCACATTTCCAAATATCCAATTGCATTATACCTAAATAAGAATCCAAGGCCCGTGACCTAACTTGACAAGAGTATAATTGCAGGTGTTGCCATTGTCCCACATCTAGACTAAGGAAGCGTTGATTAATCTCAGTCTATTTCAAAATCCTAGTACTCAAAACGTACCATATGTCTGATACAAAATAAATCCCTGCAGCAATCCATTTATACTATATAATCACTTTCCTATCAACAATTATTATTGGATTATCCAGGAGCCACATTAACTTTGCTATGTGGTGCAGTGCTTGATATGTTATAGGCTTCAGACCAGAAATCCATTCCATCAGGGTCACAAACCTTGTGTAAAAGCCTAGGTTTTGGTGATGCTACAACCTGGATTCTCAAAAACTCATCTGAGGTGAGATATACTGGCTTGGTGGGAGAACTTTGGCCTGAGACTAAAATTCCCATTCACTTTTTGACCATAGCTATCTAAATCAGATAACCAATCCTCCATATTTGGTTGGAATAAAGAGCTTTAGTCAACTAATCCTGGGTTTACAACTCTGCCTAACTAAGTTGGCTATCGCCGTCTGTATTTTATGAATATAGTTTGAGTAAACTACATGTGGTATATGTCTCATGACAGAAAGCACCTTAGGGATTAGAAACACTTTAAACTCTTGAATATGCTTCAAAAGATGCAAATTGCACTCATTCTATCTCATAACCCAAACCTTTATGACTTCTGGCAGTGGCAGGAAATAAAGATCAACCAGCTTACCCACGTCACCACTCATCTTAATACCTAAATAAGTTACCTACCCAAACAGGTTACCTCCTCCTTTCTCCCTTTTTTAAAAAAAAAAAATTGTCTGAATATACTTGTGTTCTGACTGTGCTACTCAAACATTTTGGAAATATTGAGTATATTTTAGTGCATTTATTAAAACTGTATTTGCCTTAATATTGCTACAACGCAAGTGCTCTAGGTTGCACTGCATCTGAATTTAGTGTGTTTTAGCTGCTTTTCTGTATATGTAGACTAGCTACTTATTCTACTGTATTACTGCCTTTTAAACCGTTTTTCAGTTGTGCACTTGCCTTGCTTCATTTAAAAAGTTTAAAATTGCTAATTTTGTAGAGTTTTAATTTTATTTACTGTTTAGGGCTACACACTGAAGTGTGTTAGCCTTTTCTGTGTTTATTTAGTGTATTATTGCATTGTTTAACCAGTTTTAACAAAAAAATATATATATCTTGTTTGCTTGTTTCCCACCTTTCCTAGCTAGTATAGTCCAGATCCCAGGCTTTGCTGGTTTCAGGACTTTATTTTCTGTGTTCAGAGCTATCCAGTCCTTGCTGTGGCAGAGGGAAGTCCTACTGTTTATGAGTGGGAGTGGTGAGTATTGTACTGCCTGTCTAACACTAGAGGAGTTGGTTCCAGCCCAGAAATTGTAATTTTAGCCATTTTGGGCTGATTTCTATCCCTTTCAACTTTCTGACTTAAAAACGAGCGTTTGCGCATTTTATGTATTGTGCAGCACCTCCTGGCTATGGTTAAACTATTCCAGGTGCCAGAAAGTCTGCACTTCAAATTTTCCCTTAGAACTAGCTGGTTTCTCAGTAGTAGCACTAAAATCTGAACCCCTGTGACTATCACCTGCTCTGGAATCTGCTGGAAAACACTAGGAAGCCTTAAACTGATACAAGCACTCAACTCTCCTTGTTAATAAGGAGAAATTAATCACAGGCACTAAACAGCCTATAATTGAAAAGTACCTTGCAAAGGTAAGGGAAAACAGCTCTTGTACTTTACAAAAAAAAAGCACCTAAACAGGCATGTCTAAGGGTCAGCTTCTGGTGATTTCTCCTGTCCACCTGATGAATCTGGGCATATTGGAGCAATGCAGCAACTGCCCCATGTCAGCTGTCTGTCGGGTGCCAGGATCTGCCACATAACCCATGCACTCAAGTCACTCCACAAGTACAAATGTGACTCTGTCATTGTCCATTTTGGTGTGAATGACCTGAGACGTACCTCCCTGGACTACATGAAAAGAAACATGGAAGAGCTCTCCGATCTTGTAGCCCAGGCAGGTATGACCCTAGCCCTGAGTAGCATTCTGCCATCGACCCAAATGATACCGCAGTACAAGGACAAAATGATTGACTTCAACAATTGGAAAAGCTTCTGGTGTCATTCTAAGGGGATCCATATCTGTCTGCTTGGGATGACATGGTCAACAGACAACACTGCATTGCCACAGATGGCTGCACCTGTCGCCCCAGGGATTCCAGATACTGGCTAAGGCTCTTGCTGCCCCTATAGTGCCTTTTTTAGGCAAGGTTCAAATAACAAATTCACCACCGTAACAGGAACGGGCAAGCAAAAACTGAGGGTAATGCTACTCAATGCTAGAAGTCTAAATCTCAAAATGCACTCACTCGAGGCACTCCTTAAAATGGAGAACATCGATATCTGTGCAGTGACTGAGACCTGGTTCAAGGCTCCAGAGAGCAGCCCTGCACTACCAGGCTATAACTTATACCACACTTTTTGGCCATGTAACCTGGACCTAAACACCAAAGGCGGAGGTGTGTCCATATTCATTAAGGATATCCACACCTCCAGGCTAGTTGCTCAGCATAATGCATCCGAAGTTATACAAGTGCAACTAACTCTGGGCAAAACTGCAATCCAAATTGTAGCTTGCTACAGATCCCACACCATGCACCAGGATTCTCACTCCTCTTTTCTTGATGCACTGGAAAATATAAGGGTTCAACCAAACACCCTAATAATGGGCGATTTCAACTACCCCACCATTAACTGAGAAAACTACTCGTGTACCAACTCCTTAGCTCAAAGCTTTCTGGAATTCATAAACTCCAATGCCCTGGATCAACTTACCCAAATCCCCACCAGGGACAACAATATCCTAAACCTAGTCTTTACCAACATGAGTGACCTGTATTCCACACCTGAATCAACTCCTCGTTGGTCCGATCCGACAATAAGCTAATCATCCTTGATATCCACATCCCGCTCCCACCCCCCATTAAGGAAACCATGATAAAACATTTCTACAAAGCCAGCTTCATGCTTCTTAAGACAGAAGTGGTGAACTTCATGACACCCATGCAGATGGACAATACAGTTACAACTGCTGAATTCTACACAAATGCACTCTATAAGCACTTACATGAGTGCATGGATTTTGCTATCCCAAACAGAACCAAGACGCTATCCTCCAAAAAAAGGAAGCCAATCTGGTGGTCCTCTGCCATAAGCAAACTGTACAGCAGAAGGAAGAAACTGTTGAAAAAGAGAGTAAAATCCTATGAGTGGAGGGGCTCCCTGGTCAGCCTCAGTAAGAAGCTGAGATCCCTTATAAGATCCTCCAAAGCTAGCTACGAAAAGAAAATCATGACTAATTCTAAGGACAACCACAAAGCATTCTATAGCTATGTCAAGAATCTCGATGGCAACACCCAGATCTGTTCAGAGTTACAGCACAAAGGCACGAAAATTACAGAATCAACTGATATTGCCAACATCCTGGAAGACAGGTTCAGTGCTAACTTTATCCCCCCCCCCCTTCACCCCCTAAAGGGCCCATTTCTATACAGGAAGAATGCAGAGTCCCTGTAATCACAAAAATGCAGGTAAAAGCTGCACTATCTAAAACCAAAAGCACAGCATCCATGGGACCGGACAACATCCCAGGTTGCATTTTACACGAACTTCAGAACAAACTGGCTCCCCACTTAAGCACCATGTTCAATAATAGCCTCGCATCAGGCTTTATGCCCACTGAATGGTGCACAGCAACAGTTGTCCCAGTCCACAAAGGGGGAGCCACCACTGATCCCAGGAACAATCAAACTATTAGCCTGATGAGCCTGGTCTGCAAGGCCATGGAATGTATCATCATGAAACTCATAAACAAAGACATTGGTAACCTCCAAACTCTGGATCCCACTCAGTTCGGGGTTGTGAAAGGCAGATCATGCCTCCTGAACCTGATCGACTTCTTTGAGGCAGTCACCAAAGCCGTAGATGAGGGTAAGGTGGTTTACACAGCCTGTCTTGACCTCGCCAAGGTTTTCAACACCATCCCCCATTCTGGAATTATAGCTAAACTCACTAAACTAGGTATAAAGCCCTACATCACTAGATGGGTTGCCAACTGGCTCACTGACAGAACCCACACTGTAAAAGTTGCAGACTCCAAATCTGACCTCAAAGCAGTGACAATTGGAGTACCACAGGGTTCCATCCTTGGACCTCTCCTGTTTGGTATCTACTTCTGTGAAGTACAGGCTAACACAGAAGGCCTCTGGCTGACAAAGTTCACAGATGACTGCAAACTAGGAGCCATAGTCAAGTCCCCAAATGATGTGGACATCCTACAGAAGGGCCTCACTGGGACAGATGCCTGGTGTCAGAGCCATGGCCTCAAGCTCAATGTCAAAACGTGCAGTGTCATCCCCTTTGGTAAAAATTCTGTACCCATGAACTACCACATAGGCAGCAATCTACTTAACACCAAATGTGTGATAAGAGACCTTGGGACCCAGGTGGACGGTAGTCTCTCTTTTGATAGTCACATCGCCACAGTAGTCAGGAAGTCCTTCTATGTGGCACACCTCATCATAAATGGTTCTCATCCAGGAAAAAAGAGGTCATTGTTCCCCTCTACTCGACGCTCATTAGACCCATTATAGAGTACAATGCCCCTTTTGGAATGTACCTCACAAGACATCTGCAGCAGCTGAAAAGGCCACAGAAGTACCTCACAAAGAGGAATACTGGCCTCAAACAAATGCCCTACATTGACTGCCTCAAATAACTTCAGCTTTACTCTGTAGCATATCGCCTACTCCGAGGTGATCTCTGCCTAACATATAAAGCTATGTCAAACCCAGAGCTTTTGGACATGCTACACCTGAAGAAATCCCAATCCCCCCAAGCTACATGCTCTAGGGACCTAAACTTTGTCACCACAATAAACAGGACATACTGGAGGGATAGATTCCTGTCCCAGAGACTTCCCTTACTCTGGAACAGGCTACCCATCTATGTCAAGCAAAGTTCTTCATTAGCACTCTTCAAGAAAAATCTTGATGAGTGGATGGGAAATAGGAAATACACCCCGGGGATCACTTCTGTGTCTCTGCTCGACAGTGGCACAGGAAAATGACTTTCTTGGGTGGCGTAAGCCAGGGAACCTTGTTGGCTAGACTTACGTAGGCCCTTGGGCCGATAGCCTAGTACCTACCTGTGAACCTATGAACCTATGAACAACCCTCTCCTCCTACCACACAACACTACAACCTGTGAGAGATGCACTTATATAGCCAAACTGGAAGCAAAGCTCTCTCCAGCCAAGATTGTGCTAGACAGTCATGAGGAGAAGGTTAAGACCTGCACTATACCTCAAGCAACACATAGCCCTTCAAAACCCACACCATCAACACCCACACATAGCAACACTAAACCAACATATGCAGAGCTCCTTAGCATTAACCTGCCCATGCAAAAAGGACCTTAGAAGCTGAAACACAAACAAATGCCATTCATAACCAAAGTGACACATAGCTCACAACACCAGTGTGTCACCCAACAACAGCCCATAAGGCAAGACAATGTACCCAACACTTTAGTCATAGGTGACTCTATAGTCAGGCACACTGATGTCCCACTCACCAGGCTGAATAAGGAGAAAATTACAGTCAGCTACCTGTCGGGTGCCAGGATCTGCCACATAATGCATGCACTCAAGTAACTCCACAACAAGTACAAATACGGATCTGTCAATGTCCATGTTGGAGTGAATGACTTGAGACGTACCTCCATGGACTACATGAAAAGAGACATGGAAGAGCTCTTGGATCATGTGGCCCAGGCAGGTATGACCCTAGCCTTGAGTAGCATCCTGCCTTCACCCAGAATGATACCACAGTATAAGTACAAAATGACTGACTTCAACATTTGGCTAAGCTTCTGGTGTCATTCAAAGGAGATCCAGTATCTGTCTGCCTGGGACGACATGATCCATAAACCACGATGCTTTGTCAGAGATGGTCTGCACCTGTCGCCCCTGGGATTCAGGTTTCTGGCTAAAGCTCTTGCCACCCCTATAGTGCCTTTTTAGGCAAGGTTCAAAGGACAAAACCACCACCGTAACAGATACAAGCATGCAAAATCTGAAGGTAATGCTACTCAATACTAGAAGTCTAAACCTCAAAATGCACTCTCTCTCTCGAGGCACTCCTAAAAATGGAGAACATTGATATCTGTGCAGTGACTGAGACCTGATTCAAGGCTCCAGAGAGCACCCCTGCAATACCAGGCTACAACTATTACCACAATTTTCGGCCACCAAACCAAGACCGAAACATTAAAGGTGGAGGAGTGTCCATATTTACCAAGGATATTCACACCTCCAGGCTAGTTGCTCAACACAATGCATCTGAAATTCTCCAGGTTCAACTAACACTAGATAAGACTGCAATCCAAACTGTAACTTGCTATAGATTCCCCACCATACCCCAAGATTCTCACTACACCTTTCTAAACATACTGGGAAACATTAAGATACAACCAAACACCCTAATAATGAGTGATTTCAACTACCCTACCATTAACTGGGAAAACTACTCGGGTACCAACACCTTTTCCCAATGGTTCTTGGAATTCATAAATTCCAATGCCCTGGATCAACTAATCCATTGTCCCAACAGAGGCTCCAATATCCTAGTCCTGGTAATTACCAACAGTGGTCATCCCCTCATTGCTCAGGTCTGACCATAAGCAAATCATCCTTAACATCCACATCCTACCCCCACCCCCCCAAAAAGGAAACCTCTGTAAAAAAATTCTCCAAACCAACTTCATGCTACTCAAGTCAGAAGCGACAAACTTCATGACACCCATGCCGAAGGGAGCTGAAAGTTCAACTGCTGAATCCTACACTAAGGCACTGTATGAGCATATCCACTCGTGCATGAATCATGCCATCCCAAATAAAACCAAGATGCTCTCCTCCAAAAAAAGAAAGCCAATCTGTTGGTCCCCTGCATTAAACAAACTATACAACAGAAGAGAGAAACTGTTGAAGAAATTAGGAAAATCCCAGGATGCAAAAAGATCCCTTACCAGTCTCAGTAAGAAGCTGAGATCCCTCATAAAATCCTCCAAAGCTAGTTATAAAAATAAAACTGCCAAAGATTCCAAAGACAACCAAAGGCATTCTATAGTTATGTCAAGAGTCTAAATGGCAATGCTCAGATATGCTCTAAGCTACAACAGAATGGGATTAAATATACTGATCCCAAGGATATTGCCAATATCCTGGCAGATCGATTTAGTGCCAACTTCACCCCCTCTCACCCCCTAAAAGGCCCATTTCAATACCAAAAGATTGCCAAATTCCGGTAATCACTACCACACAGGTAGCACTCTCCAAAGCTAAGAATACAGCATTCATGGGACCAGATGACATCCCGGACTGTGTACTACATGAACTACAAAATGAACTGGCACCTCACCTAAGTGTCATGTTTAGTCATAGCCTCACCTCAGGCTTCATGCCCACTGAGTGGCGTACAGCTACATTTATCCCACTCCACAAGGGGGGATCCACCTTGGATCCAGAAACTACTGTCCCATCAGTCTGATGACTCTGATCTGCAAGGGCATGAAACGCATTACCATGGAACTAATAAACAAAGACACTGGCAACCTTCAAACTCTGGACCCCACCCAGTTTGGTTTCGTGACTGGCCGATCCTGTTTCCTGAACCTGATTGACTTCTTTAAATCAGTCTCTAGAACTGTGGACAAGGGTAAGGCAGACCACACAGCCTATCTGGACCTCGCCAAGGCCTTCAAAACCATCTCCCACTCTGAAATCATAGATAAACTTACTAAGCTGGGCATAAATCCCTATGTCACTCGATGGGTTACCAACTGGCTTACTGACAGAACCTAGACTCTAAAACTAGTCGACTCCAAATCCAGCTCCAGACAAGTGACAAGTGGAGTGCCTCAGGGTTCAGTCCTGTGACCGCTCTTGTTTGACATCTACTTCTCTGAAGTACAGGCCAACACTAAGGGACTCTGACTAACAAAGTTCACAAATGACAGCAAACTAGGAGCTATTATTGAATCCACAAATGATGTGGATATTCTACAAAAGGACCTTACAGATGCATGGTGCCAGAGCCATGGGCTGAAGCTTAATGCCAAGAAATGTATAGTTATCCCCTTTGGGAAAAACCATGTACCCATGAATTACCATATAGGTGGCAGTACACTAAACACTGAAAGTGTGATGAGAGACTAAGGAACACAGGTGGACAGTAACCACATTGCCACAACAGTTAGGAATTCCTTCTATGTGGCACACCTCATCACTAAGGGCTTTTCATCCAGAAAAAAGGAGGTCCTTGTCCCACTGTACTCATCCCTCATTAGACCCATTATAGAGTACAATGCCTCATTTGGTATGTACCCCACAAGACATCTGCAACAGATGGAAAGGCCACAGAAATACCTCACTAAACGAATCACAGGCCTAAAGCAGATGCCTTATACTGACCATCTAAAAAAACTCCAGCTATACTCTGTGGCATTTCGTCTACTCAAAGGTGATCTCTGCTTAACATACAAGACCATGTCAAACCCTGAGCTGTTGGACATGCTCCACTTAAAGAAATCCCAATCCCTCAGAGCCACATGCTCCAGGGATCTAAACCTTGACAACACAATGAATAAAACATGCTGATGGGATAGGTTCCTGACCCAGAGACTCCCCATACTTTGGAATAGACGTCCCATACATGTCAAGCAGAGCGCCTCCTTGGCCCTCTTCATAAGGAACCTTGATGATTGGATGGAAGATAGGAAATTCACCCCAGGGATCACATCAGTCACCCTGTAAGACAGGGGTCCAGGGAAGTAAATATTGTGGGAAGAAATATCCAGGGAATTGTTATGGCTAGGCTTATATAGGCCCTACGGCTGATAGCCTAGTACCATCCTATGAACCTATGAACCTCCACTGATTTGGTAATAGCATTCATCACATCGGTCTGGGTTCAAATAGGAGCCTTAGGTGCCTGAAGAAAAAAACAGGTTTTTTTTCTGTACTAATACATAATCATGTCACTGTCAATAAGTCATTAAGTGTGCTTAAGACTGTTTGCATCTGAATACTAGGCTTTTTGAGCCAGAACACAGAGTGTCAGTGAACCAGGTGGCAAGAGGATGTCTGATTTTCCCAATGAAAAATAATCTGGTGGAACAACATGCTGGAGGTATCTGTCCATAATTGTGGCAAACATTATGAAAAGGGCAGGGGACAGGGGGCAACCCTGCCTGGTGTGCAATGCAGTAGGGGGGATTGAGTAATAGAGGATACCGTTAGCATATATCTGCACTGGAAAGAATCTATATAATAATTGGACCCATTCAGTAAATTGTGATGGTACTGAGTAAGCCCTCAGCACTTCCCACAGACAATCCCAATTCAGCATATCAAATATCTTATAGAAGTCCAGCATCAAGGCAATTGCATCACAACCATAGTACTGAACTAATTTTTGCATGTTCAGCCACATCTGTATAGCATTGTAGTCCCCCTGGTAACCCATAACAAATCTCAGTATTATTTGGGGGGACCAATAATGGCATAACCCCTTCCAGTCATGGAGACAAAACCTTGGCAAATATCTTTATTTTCATTTGTAGTAGGGGAATGGGCCTAAAACTACCTAGTAACAGAAAGTCCTTGTTGGGCTTAAGAAACATAAGTACCTTAGCTACCATGGAATCATGGGGCAGCCCCCACTGTCATGGCTCTATTATAGAAGTTCCAACTTTGTTGGCTGAGTAGCACTTTAAAACTTTTAAAAAATCAGTGGTATGACATTCCAAAATGGGGTTTTGCCACTGTGTAGGCTATCACTAGCTTTTTCAATCTCCCATCTAGTAATAGGAGTGCTCGGGGCAGACAAAATATCCTCTGTAACCTTGGGAGTGGTTATGTCCTTTAGGGAAGGTAATTCCCCAAGCAGGTATGATGCAGGTAGCCCAACTGTACTAGCATATTCAGAGGTGAGTAATTTGTTGATATCCTTCAAGTCAGTAGTCACAGAACAGTGTGTTATCTCTCAGAGCTGATATAAGTGTATGTCTGCAAACTCTTTACACGTCCATGTGTTAGAGAAAAATGCACCTCTCATGATTGTGGTAGACAAAATGCATATTAATTGACAGTTTCTGCACAAAATGTTAAATAAATACTTATGTTAAAAATTATATGCAATATAAAATGCATATTTATGTAAACCACAGATACGTTTTGTAGTTCTAAGTGCTTCACAACTGCATTCTAATATTAAGCTATAAAGTGTATTAACAGATGACTGAAGGTAAAGAAAGTGCTGAAGGGGTTAAAGGATGTACTGTGGTCTACAGAGCCTGGAATGCTCAGGAAGGGAGGAAAGTACACAGTGTGAAAGAGATTATGTTTTATGTGAGCTTGGACCTTCCCAGGCTGGGATGAGTAGTTACAAGGAATGATGGGAGATAAAATGTTACTGGTACTGAAATTTACAAGATTGAAAAATAAGAGTGGTTGCCATACCAGGTGGCTTCTGTTTTTCGAAAACATTATTGTTACTAAAAACATGATTTGTCAAGTATTCTCATGCAGCATTAAGTGAGAAGCAGAAAGGTCTGCAGAGACTCTGTTTGTTAAATGTAATGAAACATCACAATCCTGCTGATAACAAAATGTATAAAAATGTTATGCTTTTGCTGTGTGGTGAGACTGATTTGGAAACATTGTGATGGCAGTCTCCCAGTGCTGACATATGTGGATTTAAATATAAAAGAGGAACTGTTTTGCACATCCTGTAGAGTTATTCTTGACTCAAGAATAAAAGGTAATCTATGTTATTTATGTATATTTTATACTGATCTTTAATATGCGCAATCATTTTGTTTGGATGTGATACCCGCAGCCCAGTACAACAGTTTATACCTTTCCATTTTTTATGGATGTGATGAAATTGACTAACCTTAATATTCTGTTTTATGGACTTTATCCACAATAGCAGCCCAGGATTATTGCATTGTTTCCTTTTCAGAACTAATTCAGCACTCAAGTCCACCAGCTTTTGTAAATTAATTGAATTTTTCTCCCAGCTAACTTGGACTCCAAAGATGTAAGCTTCTGCAAGGGAGTTATACCAAGTCTTAGTATAAGGCTGAGACATGAACTAGATTATCCAAAGCTGTCTCCAGTGCAACTGGCATTCCATGTAGTGGTGAGCAATGTTGTCACCACAATAGAGACCTTAAAGATTGCAATCAAGACATGCAATTTTGATGAGAGGCTGAATTTATGACTGGAAACATCCCTTAGTTATGTAAGTACACTGACTTATAATGTGCCTATGATAAAACACTAATTATCTGGCCAGCTAACATGGCTGCTCATTATTTTTTCATATATATTTATTTTCTTTTTGTACTGTACAGTTGTAGACGAAATAGCTTCAAACCATGAGGAGTATCACGAGAGATTAAGTCGCCTTAGAGAGGCATGGGGTAAGCGTGACTCAAGTCTATATTCTAGCCAGAAAACTATTTTCTCTCCATCAGTCGCTAGCATCTTGAGCAGGCAGCTGATACAGGCGACAGTGCTGACAGTTCTGAAGGTGAGGACTAGATTCTCATTGCTCTCAAGCTGGATGTGGGTGCACCTCTGATGTCCCCTACATAGATTCAGTCAAACTGTCCCCGACCTTTTCTCTCCATCACCATCAATGTTTGTCTTGTATGTCCTGTATGTCTGTGCATGTTTCCTAACCTACCCTACCTACCTAACCCTCTCATTCCTAAGCACCTTAGACAACCACACACCAATAAAAATACAAATTCCTGTATTCTTTACCCTGTGTCCTACCACCTGCTTGCCAACACATTTTCACCACTGTCTTAGCCAGTTCTTTTTTTAAAGTTTAATCTGGCCAAAATACAGATTCACACACACTAAATATAGCCAGAAATGCTGCAAGGAAAAGACTTTATGTCCTCTGCATTTGTGCAGAAGTTGGCAAAGTGCAACGGAGTGACAGTGAACACTGTTTAAATTCTTATTGCAAAAGCTGATGATTTCAGTTTAATCATCAGTTGTCTGATTACTTGCATGTAAATGTGCTTAAATCTGCTGCACTACAGGAACACAAAATAAAGGCAGTCTAACAGCAGTATTGTGAAACAGATAATGAAACAGTTCTTAGGCTGTGGGATGTAGTGAAATAGGACCTCATGTGTGGCATGTGAAGATAATTGCCATTTTTGTAGACTAATGCTTTTGCATAGTGTAATGGGATTGATTACAGCTGCAGGTCAATTGATTATTTCATGACATTTCATATTACTGTCATATACTTAACTGCAAACATCTATATTTCTCTCCATATACATTTCGTTAACATACCATTTAAATAGTACATCACAATGTCAGTTGCAAAACTATTGCAGTCTCAAGAGGGAGACTTAGTAAGCCCCCTTTATCTTGCTTATGTCTGTATGTTTGTTGCACTCTCCTACCCTTATGCCTCCATATAGCAGGTACTTTACTGACAGAGCATGACAGATTAATGATTATTTAATATGTAAGAGTAACGCACCATACACATGGTTCTACCTGACCCACAAAACAGATTGTTGATATTCCTCTCTGCATCTGTCACTATCTGTTTACCACTTTGACTTCAATAAGTTATTGCTGCCCTTCCATTGTGTTATTTAAATGTTTTAAAATAGTTATTCATTTCTGGTATGAGGAGATAATGCTCATATATATATATATATATAGATACGTTTTTGACTACTTTTAAGGGTTCTAATCCAGGCATTAGCTAACTTTTACTGGTTGTGTTTGATACACTATTTTATATGTGCATGTTGTTATGAGTCACCATTATCCCTTATCTGTCATAAGCTACTTTGTCCCTGCGCCATCTCATTATGTTGATGTATTTTCTCTGTCTTCTATATCATTAATCTTTCATCCAGAAGCATAGCTGGTTCAACCAGCATACTTAGAGGTACTATAAATCAGCTCCCTACCCCTCAGCTCTTCTAGTGAAGAGTAAAAAAAGCACTTCACTGTAATAAACCAATCACAACAATTGACTTATTGCAGTTAGATCTATGCCCCTCCCCAACTCTCCCATCAATTGTAAAAAAAAAAAAAAAAAACAAAAAACAAAAAGAATGTTCCTTCTATAGGTATACCAGCCATGGCCAAATACATGGCACCCCAACTCCTGCTCTAGCCATTCAGATCGCTGTGTCCCTCCCCCAACTCTCCTTTAAGTTATTTTATTTAAAAAAATAATGTTTGTTTTAAACTGTAGCAAACAGTCACTACACCTTATACACTGGCTGCATAGAGCGCTATGACACTCTTGTTTTAGTAAAAACAACAACAAAAAAAATCTTCTTAGACTGTAGCAAACAGTTGTTAGAGTTTATACCCAACCTGCACAGAATGCTGCAGTGCTCATGTTTTAGTTAAAAAAAGTAGCAAACTACTTGCTGCAATGCAGCAAGCCTTTGCTAAAGTTTAGACCACACAGAGAACACTACAGCTCTCAGGTTTGACCACAAATGCAATACTGGCTTTTAAAAGCTGATATCGCATGAAAGAAAGATGGGTTTTGGCTAATCGCATCCCCCAACACTTTGCACATGGGGCAGTTTCTCCTCTCACCCTGCCTTAGATAGGCTACTGCTTCCATCTCTACATTTGCCCAATGTCTATAGCTGGGCAGCAAATGCAGCTAAGGCTAAATGAATTATATGAAGAGAGACATGATGGAGCTCTCAGACTATGAGTCCAAGGCAGGTATGAGCCTAACATGGAGTGACATTCTACCTTCTCCAAGGATGATGCTGCAATATGAGCAAAAAAAAATAATTGACTTCAATAACTGGCTTAGCTTTTGGTGTTATTTAAAGGGTGTCCAGTATTTGTCAGCCTGGAAGGATTTCATTGATAGGTCATGCCGCTTCATCAGGGATTGCCTGCATCTGTCTCCTCTCGGGTTTCTATTATTGGCAAAGACATTGCCCCTTTTTAGGCAAGGCCAACCAGATAAACCTACCAACATAAAAAAACAAGCAAAGGGAAATATGAAGGTGTTATTGATCAATGCTAGGAGTGTGAACAAGAAACTGAACTTCCTACAAGCCCTTTTCACCCTGAAAGATACTGGTATCTATGTAGTGACTGAGACATGATGTAAAATAGCAGAGAGCACTTTGTCTGTGCAGGGATGTAATACCTTCCATGTGTTCAGAGCTGCTACTATGCAGGAGGGGAAAAATGTGGAGGTGCATCAGTCTAAATTCAGAAGAGATTCACATCAAGGCTGGTAAAGCAGTATGATGCACTAGAACTTCTTCATGGCCAAATAACAATCAAAAGGTCTTATACCATATATTAGCTAGCTATAGAGCTCTCTCTATGACAAAAGAAAGCCAGGACACCAATCTACAGGAACTAGAATCACTCAGTATTCAACCCAATACAATTTTTCTAGTTGATCTAAATTATCCATCTATAGACTAGAAAACAGACACCACCACTAGTGTACAGACACAGAGAGTCCTGAACTATGTCAATGCAAATGCCCTGAAAAAATTAGTCAGAGTACCCACTAGGAATAACATCTTGGATCTTACTAATGTGGGATCATCCTGTACCATCCCTTGCATACTTTCATAACTTGTTAGATTTGAGCATAAGGCAGTCTTCTTCAAAATAAAACTGAAATCAGAGGATCTCTTACACCCAAAGTAACTTCGAAATTTCTATAAGACAAACTATCTACTCCTAAATGATACATTGGCAAGCTTCAGATGCCCACCAAACCCAGTTACATCCAGTAAATATGCAGAAATGTATACCACCACACTGTGTAAGCATGTAAACAGCTGCATAGATACAGCTGTACCACATAAGAACAAGTGCATGGCAAACCCCAGAAACAAACCTACATGGTGGAACCATAATTTTAACAAGCATTATAATAAACGGAAAATAATTTTGACCAAAAGTAAGAAGACAAATTCCCAGAATGTTAGAGTCTTTTTCATTGAAATGAATGACTCAGGATCTTAATAAAATCCATCAAAGCCAAGTTTGAGGCTACAATAGCTACATAAGCAAAAGACAATCACAAGGCATTGTTAATTATGTTCATAATCTCAAAAGCACAACAAAGCAATGAGTTGAGCTGATTGTGAAGGATGTGACCTATATTAAGACTGAAGGTATAGTTAATCTACTGGCCAGTAAATTTAGTTCTAACTTTATCTCTATCTACCCTCCGTCTGTTTCAGAAAATATACCTGAAACTGGCATACCTCCAGCTATCCCTCAAAACCAAGTCCTAAAAGTGCTATCAAAAGCTAAAAATACTTCATTGATGGGTCCTGACAATATCTCTAGATGCATCCTAAGTAGCATGAAACATGTTTTAGTCACACCCCTAATAACAATATTCAATTTCAGCCTCCGTACAGGTTTTGTACAAAGTCAATGGAGAACAGCTACAGTCATTTCCCCTGCTTAAGTTAAGATTTTCTACCCGGGCAAATATAGCCCCATAAATCTGACCAGCCTCATATGCAAAGCTATGGAAAGACTTATCATGGAATTGATCAATCTGGATATAGGGTTCTTCCAAACACTAGGCCCATCTCAGTTTGGATTCATCAAGGGCAGGTCATGTTTACTCAACTTGGTGGATTTTTTCAAAAGGTCACCAAAGCAATGGATGAAGGCAAAATTGTACACATTGTTTACCTTGACAATTCACCACTCAGGCATAGTCAAAAAGCTAAACAAACTGGGAATGAACCCATATGTCACCCAGTGGATTGCCAACTGGCTCACAGATAGGGTGCTGATAACCAAAATAGGGGAAGTTCCCTTCATAAAGAGACCAGTCAACAGTGGATTCCCCATGGTTCTGTGCTGGCACCTCTCTGAAGTAAAAGCCAGTACCAAAGGGCACTGGTAAGTTTGCAGATGACTGCAAGCTAGGAGCAGTCACTGAATTCTCAAATTACTATGCCATCTTGCAGGAAGGTCTAGATCAAGGGATGTTATTGTCCCCCATTACTTAGCCGTCATTAGGCTAATCATTGAATATAATGCCCCCTTTGAAATGTATATGTCCAGATACATGCAAGAACTAGAATGTCCGCAGAGATACCTTACTAAAGGTATAGAATTCCTAAACCACATGTCCTAAATGGACCGACTCAAAGCCCTGTCACTATATTCAGTATCCTACAGACTGCTAAGGGTTGACTTGTGTCTGGTATACAAGGCATCCTCTAATCTATTTAGGATGAATTTACTGCACTTCAGCATGCCAAATGGCATCAGAAATACTTAGTCTATGGATCTAAACCTCTTCTGCAACATCAACAGAATGGTTTGGCGGGACACGTATCTTTCACAGAGGATACCTCTATTATGGAACAGACTCCCCATCTACATAAAACAAAGTTCATCCACATCCATTTTTAAGTCCAGCTTAGATTTATGGATGGGAAACAGAAAATGTACCCCAGGACTGCCCCCTGTACTACAGATGGACAGATGCAGCTCCAAGATGCTTTATCCCATGCATTGATCCCCTCAAATTACCTATGGTATGATCCCAGGTATTCTCATTAGGGGTAAAATAATTATCAACCATAGTATTGGTAAGGCCATTCTGCAACTAAAAGGGCTAGGTTATTTTAAATATGAAAAGTGAAACTAGCTAGGACTAAAATGGCCCATAAGGGAAGCTAGCCTATTACTTACTTATGAACATATGAACCTATGAAGGTCACAGCTTATGGCAATATCTTGTAAGTTTTTGTCTTAGGTCACATTGCTCTGTTGTGCTTCATGCCATTCATTGTGTTTACCTATTGTGCAAGTATGAGAAAAGACAAATGTATAATCATCCCAGAATGAATTGGCAGAAAAGTTTGATTGATAATGCACTGGTTTACAACTGTGAATTTCTTTGTTATCCCATAGTGTCAAACTAGTACATGTTCCTGGGCAGTATCTAAACCTTAGTATAGAAGTATGTAATTACATCAGACAATCACTTTTATGTAGTCTTGTGCACACATATGTATTTGTTCCAACACCTGTGATGCACAGCACCATCTCCTACAAATAGTGGATTTTCAGCAAGTACAAATGTACTTTTTTGCATACCTCTGTGCTCTCTTGACTGTGAAACCAGATAGATGCAAGAGGTTTGATGCTCAGCTTGTAAAACGTGTGTGTATGTATGAGATGCTTGGTACTGTATTCACTTCCTCTGAGCTGAGTACTTTTTACTCTGAACACAGCTCCCTTATCCCACTTTTAGCAGAAACATTCAGTCTGCAGTACAATGATGAGGTTACCCTGTCAAAAGTGTTTTCTCTCCCTTTAAGGGTCAAACCTTTGTCTAACTAGATAGGTAGGAGGTTATATGCTTAACATGGGGCACTTGTGCATGTATAATGCCTGGTGCTGTGTCCACTTCTCCTGAGGAGGATAAGTTAACTTTGCACATATCCCCCTTTTCCCATGGTCTACAGAAATATCCTCTCTGTGACACACCAATGAGGTCATCCTGACAAAAGTGCACTTTCACCCTTTAAGAGCCAGATTTCTCCTGTGGCACTTCTAACTAATACTGTATTCTACAGATTGCGTAACTAAATAGATAGGAGGGTCAATGCTCAATGTGGGAAACTTTGTGTGTATAAAACACTTGGTGCTAAATCCACTTTTACTGAGGAGAATGCACTTAACTTTGCATACAGTTCTCTAATCCCACTTTTAACAAAAACATCTTCCCTGCAACACAGTATGAGGTCATCCTGACAAAAGTGCATTCTCAGCCTTTAAGAGCCAGATTTCTTCTGTGGCACTTCTAACTAATATTGTATTCTACAGATTGTGTAACTAAATAGATATGAGGTTCAATACTCAATGTGGGAAACTGTGTGTGTATAAAACACTTGGTGCTATATCCACTTGTCTTGAGGAGAATGCATTTAACTTTGCACACAGTTCCCTAATCCCACTTTTAACAAAAACATCTTCCCCACAACACACTATGAAGTCATCTTGACAAAAGTACATTGTCTCCCTTTAAGAGTTAGGCTTTGCCTGTGGTGCTTGTGACTTATACTGTGTTCTATAGATTGTTTAATGACATAGGTAGGAGGTATGATTTTCAATGGAGGAATTTGTGTGTGTGATCACACTTGTGTGTGTGATACTTTCTGCTGCATCCACTTCTAATGAGGGGAATTAATTTCACTTTATATACAGTTCCCTTATTCCACTTTTACAGAAACATCCTATCTGCAACACAGTGTTGAGGTCATACTGTCAAAAGTGCTCTCTCCCACATTAAGGGTCAGAATTATCCTAAGACTCTTGCATCTAATACTGTGCTCTATAGCTTGTGTAACTAGATAGGTAGGAGGTTTAATGCTCAATGCGGGGTAAGTGTGAGTGTGTATGTGTGGGGGGTATGGAATCAGGTAGCCATGCATGCATGTTCTCCAACACAGCTGTGATCTGTCTACTTCTACTCTGGAGAAACATTTTAAACTGCTAGATGACTCAGACTCATAGCTAGTTAAACCAGCACCCTGAGCCAGTACAATAAGCCAGTGCCTCACCCCTTCATCTCTTCAAGTGAAAAGCCAAAAAAACAAAAAAAATACTATAATAAGCCAATCACTACATGGTAAGTGATCAACTTATTTCATTTAGATTAAATCTTCACATCTTCCAGCTCTTCCATTCAAGAGCAAAAAAAATACATTCCTTCTACTGGCACAGCAACAAGGTGATCAGATGAATGAGCCCCGCCCCCCTCCCCCAGCCATTCAGGTCCTATTTCTGTGCCTACCCCAACCCTTCTTCAAAATATAGTTATTAAAAAATAAAAATAATATATTAGAAAACTGCCTGCTATAAATGTAGCAAACAGTTGTTATAGTTTATAACCTGCCTGCATGGAGTGCTACAGTGCTCATGTTTTAGTGCAAAAAAATCTTCTTTAGAAATTGTAGCAAACTGCTTGCTACAGATATAGCAAATGGATACTGCAGTTTATACTATGCCTGCATGGATGGCTACAGTGCACAGGTTTTATTTATAAAAATATTTTTGTTTTACTTTTAAATTGCAGCAAACTGCTTGTTACAGTGTAGTAAGGATTTGCAACAGTTTAGACCACATGGAGAATACTGCAGTGGTCTGGTTTGACAGCAAATGCAACACCAGCTTTTAAAAGCTAGTATTGTTATTAAAGGCAGCTTGAGATCAGCTGAACAGCCCCCCCCCAACACTCTGCACCCAAGGCAGTTGCCCCTCTCACCCCACTTTATCTACTCTACTGAGAATACTCTACCATCCACTTATCTCACCTTTTGCAAATATATCTTCTGTGCAACAGACTGATGAGGTTATTCTTTCTAAAGAACACTGTCACACACTTGAAATCAGACTTCTCCTGTGGTGCTTGCATTTCTTGCACTATACTCTAGAGTGTGTAAATACATAGGTAGGAGGTTTGAATACTGTGATGATTAACTTATAGGACTGTGTGTGTGTTTTTGAAAATTAATTCAGGATTGGTTCACACACACACACACACACACACACACACACACACACACACATTTGTAGTGGCAACATTTATAACCCCAGATGGCTGTAAAACATATTTTACTACACACATCTCCTAGACAATACACTGCAGTGTCATCCAGTAATAGATGTTATATGCCGCACTTATATATAGGATTCTTCCATGGCAGTACCTGATGATAATGTGCTGTATACATTGTGTAACTAGATAGGTGGTCCAAGTCCATCCTTGCTTAAACAGTGTGACTGTAATTACTGTTTAATATAGTTCACTACCTCATAACCACTTGTATGTACCCTTCCATGTACAGTGGTACAGTATTAAACTAAAAAATCTTAGCATCTTCAGAGGAAATAACGTTTTGGCAATACAATGATTACGTAATGCTACCACACCTACACTATTTAACAGTTGTAGTGTGACTTCTCCTGAGTTTCATGACTTTGATACTCTGCTTTCTACATTGTGTAACTACATATGTAGGATGCTTGTGGCCAGCTGTGAGTGTGTCTTTCAATCTCACTCTCATACTGTGTAGACTACTCTTCAAATATGTATATGATGTGCAGCTGTATAGTGTTGTTGTGCTCTTCGACCACCTTTTTGCATAAAAATCCAGGTAATGAACAGTGGTCATCCACTCAGCTGTGTACTGTCCCACCTGTATCACAACATGTCATGTGGTGCTTGCAGTTAAGGCACTAATCTGTTGTTTGTGGTCTTAGGGAGTTAGTTCAAATTCAGCTTGTTCGGACTATTTTGTATCAGTCTTATTATGACTGCACATGTCAATAACACTATTGTCAAACACATCTGCAGTGTATATGCACAGACGTTGATTCCTATTACAAAAAGTTATAATATTTTCATACATAGTAATGTTTTTTATTAAGAGTAATGATATCAAGTGATTACATTTTTCTAACCTAACATATCCACTAAGCATTGTCTTTTGGCATGAGGAATTGAGACAACATTTTGTAAGTTATTGCCTTGGTTCAGTAATTACAGACATGCACATCCCTTGCTGCATTAACATGATGCAATGCCTTGAAATACTGACATATCTCACAATTGTAGTGATACTTCTACTCTGGTGTATTCGTTTTATACAGTATCATGTATTTTCTGCAGTCAAATGCTCAGATGTTCAACATCCACATCCAGTACCTGTTAACATTGTTGGACCTTCTATTGGAATGCATGAATGACATCCACCACAGTTATAATGTGTCAATTTACAGTGGGAGAGGCATCCCCCATACCTTTTATCTGAAAATAATTTGTTTACAACATACATATGCTGTAATAACCTGGCATAGGTGGAGTGTCAGTTAAGACTTTTACTCTGGCACTTGTGTTTCACCCATGTCATAAGTCAGTAGAATCATATAGCTTGCAGTTCAATTCCCAAGAAGGCAATGTTACATGAACGTACTGATGTTACCCAAATACCATTGTATCTAATTATTCATATCCATTTTTATGGTGGACAATAATATATAATCACAGGCTGTGATTGCAAGGCAGTGAAAAGGTTATTTGGGGAATGTTGCATTGTGAGTGCTCCTGTGGCATGTGCTTTGAGAAATGGCTTGTATAGCATACCTGCCCAGACAGAATGTGGTTCAATTCTGGGACAGTGTATATACTACATTATGGAAACAGTTTCCTTGTCATAAAAGCATTGATATGGTACTGCACTCTTTTGCATGGACAGTAACTTGTAGCTCCTTCCCAGCATTCTGACTAAATCAGATTGTTCAAACTATATTAGTAACTCAGTAATCTTACTAAATCAGAGTGTTCAAATTATATTAGTAACTCCTTTCTCACTGCACACATTGATTTCAGTTATTTGTGACAGCATTTGTTCCTATCTCCTGTGATACATGCAGTCAATACAGAAGTCTGTAGAGAGCCTAGTGTCATAGGCAGGGGTTTGAATCAATAACATCTGTCTGTCAAACAACTGTGCTGGACAGCAGTAGCTTACACTCAGACAATAGTTATGGCACAGCTAGAAATCCACCTTTTCAGGCCATTGTCCTACAAGGTAGGGCATCTATACTCCTTATGACAGGAAAGTGTTGTAAGCCCTTCTAGGGTGTGCTTCAAGACACAACTGATATGTATATTTCTGTGGTGTCCATATTCATCTCTCTGACATTGTTCCTGGCATGTGTACAAAAATGACATGATGCAAATATTTACCATGTCCTTCATTTCTGACATGCATTAGCTATTTCCAGAATAATTATCCTCTATATTGTATGTCTTCATCCAAGCATTTCTTTATTACTGCAATTACTTGTGTCACACTATATAGCTTTATGGCAGATGAGGGCTTCCTTAAAATGTTTCTTACTGGATGGCATGTTGCCAGGCCATTAGAAAGTGTGAATGGCCCTCTGTTACAACACTTTCTTGTGTGTTGGTGCTGTTGAATTGTTGTCATGTTACTTTTCCTTTAATTCTATTTCATCATGCTCAGTATAACCGCATCTGACGTGAGCTAATTATGAATGGAAAACTTATAATCATAGGTTCATAGGTTCATAGGTAGGTACTAGGCTATCTGCCTAAAGGCATTTATAAGCCTAGCCAGAATGTGTTGAAATGTCATCCGATCTGTGTTGTCATTCATCAATTAATTATACTGAGTGTTATAATATTACCATTTAACATTTACACTTGCGCATCTATTTCATGTTTATTAGTGATAAACCCCTTACTTATGGGTGCCATTGAAATATATTTGCAAAAATATGTCCATTTCTGATGTGCATGACATAACAGCTATAAGGTTAATTTGTTCTTATGTATTGAAGCTAGGGTGGCGAATACAGCAGTGGTGTCAGCTTGCATGCATATATCCCCTGTATATACATTTCATATGCAATAACTGCAGTCTATGCATTCATCCCATAATATATCTTCTTTCCTTAGTAACTGTTATCACAACTCAG
Organism: Protopterus annectens; assembly: GCF_019279795.1. Classification (NCBI taxonomy): domain Eukaryota; kingdom Metazoa; phylum Chordata; order Ceratodontiformes; family Protopteridae; genus Protopterus; species Protopterus annectens. Next base: position 225,813,799 of record NC_056730.1, on the reverse strand, counting down.
CATTTTATTAACATGTATATCTCATTAACTGCCCTTTGTTACACTGCAGCTTTATATCCCTCTCACATCCTTTGTAAGCATGCCCATTTTAGTTATGTGCTTAAGTCATGCGTTGTTATTCAAATTAAATATTGTTACATCAATATAGCAGGATTTAAGTTAGAAATATTGCTTTCACACTTTGGTCCATCTGCCTGCAGTACCTGACTACATTTTCCACATTTCCCATCCCATCTTAATTACTTTCCAGTGCAACCAATGATATTTGGGTACAATTCCCCATATCACTTTTCATCCTTCAGAACTCTTTCACTGTACTTACCCTTAATATTTCTGAGCTACAGTACGAGCTTGTAAATTAGGTTTTCCTACAGGCAAGTTGTTTTGTTTGCATTCTGTGCACATGCTTGCAAGCACCTTCCCAAAGCCACAGATGTTACTGCTTGCTATGAAACTGTGCTCATAAATGTATAGGTGCGATGAGCAGCAAGCATATTTGGTTAGCACTGCTAGAGATTGTACTAATATGCTTAAATTGTTTAGGCGTAGCACAATGTCTGCATGATTATTAATGAATCACAGACAGTGTCTACCATGGATTGACAAACTGTCCACCATTTGTTAATGTTATTCATGTTTTATTTAATTTCAAACTTCTTTCAGCCACACTCTTCTTTTGTATCACAATGTAAACTAATCCATTCATCACTATTAAATGCTGTTTCATTTGTCTGTAAATCAAGCCTTTTTAAATCATACCTAATTATTTTCTCAAGTATTTTATTGTTATACTTGTTATGTCAAATAAAATGCTTATGTGATCTAATGTCCCAATGGAATGAGTATTCATTTTGTTCTTTATCTAACCCGTTCTGCTTTCTAATACCAGATCTAATGTATTAGGATTCTTTGCTGAAAAATATTTTTTGTAAAATTTGATACATTTAATTTGCCCAAAAAGTATGACTCCATGTATGAACTGGGTTTGTAATCATTACAGCTAATGCTGGGATAATTAAAATGATACCTGGCAGTTCATCCATGCCTTTCTATGGTATGGAAGAATAAGTGATATTCTAATATATTCATTTTAGGTGTTCTGTATCCAATAAGCATACTTCCTTCACCCCAAGAGTTTACATTTTTTTCCCACACTAACACTAGCACTAACAGTCGACATGCTGTGCTGATGAGGTGATAAGAAGACAAACAAGCATGTCCACAGCTACTGGGGTTTGGCTTTGTTGCCCTGAATATATCCATAATGACTTAAAAAGAAAAAGTAAAAAGTCATGGATATTTGGAAGCCATATACCTAAAACACTTGATGTCCTTAAGAGGTCATTTGCATATATTCTATGGGCCTATATTACAGGAGGTTTAAGGTATCACACAGTGAAAACTCTAGCTTGGCAAGTTTTTCTTGTAGTTTTTTTTTTCTTACTAGAATAGTCATAATTTTTTCTGATGATCTAGTAGAAGGATGAACTAAAATCAATACACAACCATGTTTCTTATTTGATCATATTAAACAATACTTGGTCATGTCAGTGAATGTTAAGTGCTCCGTCTCTCATGAATCATTTATAACTGCAAGTTGTAACCCATATTGTTTTATATGAAGCTCGAATTCCTCTTTTTTTCTCGAAATTCTATGTGCATTTGTATATAAACGCTTTATAACAAATATCTGATTTTACATTTCTGCTTTCTCCTCCTTTTCCAAGTTTGACATTTCTAAAAAAGGTCAGGTTGTTTTTAGAAATCTTGGTGAGGAAAAATCATCTTTATGCCTAAAGAGCTGTAATTCTGTTGCAAACATCTCATAATCTAGGAACATTTCCTCCCAAAATGTAAATACTCTGAATCCATTCATGTAACCATGCGTCCTTATCCAAGTGCTCCAGAACTTATTAAAACAATCCTGTGTTAGTTTGTGATTGTGGAATTGCCTGGTAAGAGAAAATTCATTTTAATTAATATTTTTGTCCTCTGTTTGCTTCTTGACAAGATTTACTTTGATTTATATTTTGCTGTTTTTCCTCTAATTTTCACTAGTTGTTGTTAAAAATGTTTTAGACAGGCAAATTCTATCCATCACAAAAAGCCTAGTCAACTATGAATTCATACAAACTGCAGAACAGACAATCCAGAACTTATTTAAACAATCCTGTGTTGGTTTGTAATTTATTGAGTTTTATTATTGGAAGCTATTGTATGCATTGTCCAGATCCCCCCAAAGAAAACCACCCCACACCATATTGGCATAAGATGACTTTTATTAATCAAATTTTATTAATCACCAATTATTAATCACAAAATTTGTTAATCAGAGAATTTATAAATCAAAGAATCTCCCTGGGATTCAGCAAGGCAAAATTTCTGTGCAGGAACAGTGTAGGAGCTCCTGCACGGAAAATGGCCGCTGAGCGATCGAGGAAAGTGTCGTTTTCACGTGCATGATCGGCCCTACTCTGTTCTAGCATGGAAAACCAGCAAATGTGTAAATCATTTCATTTGCTGGTGAAAACCATGCAAATGAGGTGATCTTGCAATCCACCAAGCTGCCAGATCTCCGTGCTAGAACAGCGTCAGTGCAGAAATGTATTCAGAAAATAGCTGAGTACATTTCTGCAACTGACAAAACGGAGGCATGACAGGCCATTGGCATTGAAAAGTGATTAATTATTATGAAAATTAAACTTTTTTTTGGCCGATCTCAGACGTTTAAGCATAGGTCAGCGGCACGCAAATGGGATCGTGCCAGGAAAAAAAATGGGAAAACTTAAATTTTAAGTTAAATTTGCATTTTGCCATTATAGTCAATGACATGCAGAATGTAAATAATGCCAGGCAGCACTGGTTGCCAAGGGGAAAGGGTCTGTGTTAGTGCAGTAACTAATGACCTACACAGTGGGGTATGCAAATGAGGGGAATTATACTGAATCACAGATTTCTTCATAGTGTCAGCTTGTGCCTAACCATGTAGGTGCAGCAATACAACAGTGCAAGTGTAAGAGTTGAATGACTTCATAAGGGGGTGTGTCATGCTTGTTGTAAGCTCATTGGAGCTCTGTGGCCTGTGTTTGCCCTTAGCTAAGCACAGCTAAGGAAGGGGGTGTGTCAGATGTGCCTGAGCACTGTGTACATAGCCTAATCAGGTGTGTGTGCCACACACCAGGTTTTAAATAAAAAAAAAAAAAAAGATAAAAAAAAAAAGAGGAAATGGCAGCACTGTTTACAGTTGTGCATTGGGTATGCGCGGCGCATCTCGGGGCTGAAATAGGGAGGAACTGGGAAGGCGAAACAACAGTAGGATGGCAATCAAGAAGAACTAGCTTAGTTCGCAGGTAGAATGTATCAGAATCAACCAATTAGACATGCAGCATCCTGGCACAATACGATAAATTATTCAAACACCTTTCAGACTGGTTTTTGAGGAAATATCAGGAGGAAGTCATTCAAGGAGAACTAGCATAGCTTGCAGGTAGAATGTATCAGAATCAGCCAATTGTACATGCAGCAGCCCAGCACACTACTATAAACTATGCAAACATCCTACAGGCTGGTTTCCCCACAAAGTCTACACCACCGGTGTACACAGACAGGGGATTTTTAACTGGCAAAACTAACTATAAATGTTAGAGGCTACTGCTGCTTTCCTTCATCAATATGTGCTAGAGAATGAGGGTGGTGAGGAGGAGAATGCTGACAACCAACCCAGAGTGAGGAAGAGGAGAAGAGTGGACAGACCCAGGGTAACCTACCAGGGCCTACATGAGCAAGAGATAGTAGAGTGCTACAGGGTGGATAGGGAAATTCAACAGCAAATCATTGAGCTGTGCCGGCCACGCCTCACACACAGAACTAATAGAGGGTAACTCATCCCAGTGGATACTAAGGTATGTGTAGGCTTAAGAATACTAGCCACAGGTACCTTCCAAAGACCAACTGGGGTTATCATGGGGGTCTCACAGGCATCAGCATCCAGGGTACTCCACCAGTTCCTGGATGTCATGACACAACATGCCAATGAATACATATATTTCCCCACCATCCATGAGGCGTTGACCAGACATATGCATCTCTTCCACCATATAGCAGAATATCCTGAGGTAGCTGGTGCTATAGACTGCACACACATCCACATCAAAGCACCACCCAGTGAGCGGGGTAGAGTCTACATAAATCACAAGGGCTTCCCTTCCATCAACTGACAGGTCATGTGTGATGCCCAGGGCATTATCATGAATGTGTGTGCTGGCAGACCTGGAAGCTATCACGACTCTGACATCTGGCATCGCTCACAGCTGTATCAGGTGTTTACCAGGGGGAGCATCCCATATGGCCATCTAGTGGGGGATGCTGGCTATACACTGGAGCCATGGCTGATGACACCCATCAGAAATGCACACACGCCTGAACAAGAACACCATAATGAGGCACACGCACAAACCAAGATAATTGTAGAGCATGTGTTTGGGTTGCATAAGTCACGGTTCTGCTGCCTTAATTCATCTGATGGAGCCTTGCAGTACTTTTCAGTTATATGTACACAAATGTTCATAGTATGTGCCATGCTACACAATATAATCCTGCGGAAACAGCTGCAGCAGGAACAGCACAGGGCAGGGCCACACAGCCCTTCACCATTGCCAAGGCCAGCACAGGCACAGAGGGACTCGGAGGATGAACACCCTGAGCTTGCCCCTGTAGGCAGAAGGAGGCAATGCCCAGTATGCCCGTGCCTTGGCAAAGAGGCAATGCATAGCATGCACACTGACACTGTAGGGACCCAGGGACAGATACCTCTCTCCGACTCACACATACAGTAAACCGGATGCCAAACATGACACTACCTGAGATTTACCATGTATAGGGAGTGTACTATGTGCATCCAACATACTCAGCCCTCCAGCACCGTCCTCAATACTGGCCCAGCAACAAGGTAAGTAACTCTTCCTATCAATTACTGAATGGATTAGTATGTTCTCATACTTGTATGTATGATATCGATGCAAGCATGCAAGGGAATTTGGTGGCTGAATGGGATAGCAGCAGATAGCTATATGGGACAGCAGGAAATTCATAACAAATACTGGTGTCAACATAATAGGCAGCACTACACCAGGTGACAACCCCCACCGCAGTACATGTGATGGCCCAAATAACTGTGGTTGTCAATAGGTCACACACATGGATGTCAATGAGAGGTCACATACCCACCACCAGGCTCACCCAGCAGGACAGGTGTAGATGACCATAAAGAAAGGCCAAGCTAAGGTCCCCAAATGATGGCAATGGTGAACAGCCCTCCACCAGACCTACACAGACATGCTACAACAGGTCTGCCAGTTGCAGTCTAGTTCTGAAGTGTAAGAAATTTAAAACTGAAATTTCTGCCATTAATATCTAACATGTATACTCTACTGATATGCCTCCTTTCTGCATGATTGGTCACAATACATTGTGAAATGGAAGCTAACAGAGTAACCGAAATAACAGCACAGTCATTGCAAATGTTTAAAGTCTGCAGGTGTGCACCCCCCCCCCCCCCACAATCCTACATAGAAATGCAGCAACAGATGGCCTGCAACACTCTCAAATGGCCTACAGTCCTCTGGTAAAGGTCCATGCCTCCCCGATAGTGCCAATGTATGGAATGTTAGGGGATCCCAACTAACAACCTAACACAGTAAACAGAAAACAAATGCAAGGCCATGTTGACAAATGCCAGTAGCATGCCTCCCCATGTCCTACTGCAAGGACTGTGGAGCAGGCCATAAATGCTACTGGGATAAAGGCCTAACTATAGGGATACCTCTGAGATATTGCTAACATAATATTAGGAAGAGGAGAGAATAACAGAGGGGGGGGGGGGTGTAGAAGAATGGATGTCATTGAGTGTGTGAAGTCTGAAACTCTTATGTCTGCCCATACTACTCCCTGACTGCAAATCAATGAATGAATAGCCACAAAACTGCTTGTAAACCAGAATGTGAAGGTAAACTAACTAGATATATGAGTTCTGCCTCTGGATAACATGGATGTATCTGCACATCTGAGAGCTATGGCCCCAGCAGGATATGGTCATTCCGTGAAGTTGAGAAAAGTGGCCCCAACAGGATATGGCCATTCCGTTAAGTTGAGAAAAGCACAAGGAGGGGATCTTCAGCCAGCACACTAACAAGGTGCTGCACCATTTATACAGAACCAGCAGACTATTGTCTGTAGCTACCCCTCCACAATGACAGGTGTGTGCCAGAATGTGTAGTCTATATGAGTCAGAATATTGGTCTCAGCTTCATTCATATTGTATTTCCCTGGTAAATAACTGTGAGCAACGAATGATAACAGTCAGTAGTTGATGATATGATACATCACAGTGTAAAACAGTACATATGCCAGAAAATCTATGCTGCAACCAAACATGTCACACAGGCAGCACAGACAGCTATAGTTACAGTATCCCCCTGTATGTTATGCCCATTGTGTTTCCATATTGGCAACCTAACTACAGATATCCTGCAGAAACAGTTTGATAGGTGTAGCTGTAGCACACAAAACCCTGAACTGGAGTCAAACCCTCCCTGGAATGGATGCACACACTCAATATATAACGTGATACTTGGCATGCTCCTACACTTAGAGAAATGAAGCCCATGTCTCACAACACAGTGGACTACAGATATTGGTTATTCACAGCTGTCTGTGTACACACACCAAATTGTACACCATTCATACTTCACACACACACATTGGATAGGAATACTCACATATATCTAAGGCCAACATAATATAATATGTCAAACATACACACACAGAGACGTGGGGAAGAGAAAGACAGACAGAGACAGAGAGAATCCCATTATGAGGCCTTTCCCACCCAGTACACATCCCATTGGCCTATATCGCATGATGTGCTGATGTCACTCACTGTAGAAATACCTGGGTCTATATTATATTTTCAAAGGTTTCTAACATCGAACACCATATGGTTGACACCATATGAGCGATGTTTGAAATTTCGAAAATATAATAAAAAAATAAGAATAAAAAGCTATTCTTACCTAAATGCTGTAGAATGGGGGGCAAGCCCCCATGCACTCCCCATGTGGGGGTCTGCGCTCCACACACCCCTGCTACTTAAATATTCCTACTCTGAGATCACACTGCATTGAAGTAAAGAGAAAATATTTCCTACGGCGAGTTTCATGTTAAGCACACGACGTTTCAATGTTTTGACCAATCAGGTTCGCTCAATACGCATTCGCCATTTACAATTTTCGATCACACGATAAGAACCCAAAATACCTTTGGTTAGCCCTCAGCCCTATAGTCCCAGTGGTGCTTGTGGTAACTGTGTAACACTACGGTAAGATAAGTATCCATGTAGCAGTTGTAATCTCAGTCCTGTCAAATGTAAAGTTGTGTGTGAGTGTGTGTGTGTGTGTGTGTGTGTGTGTGTGTGTGTGTGTGTGTGTGTGTGTGTGTGTGTGTGTGTGTGTGTGTGTGTGTGTTTTTCTAGATGAATGTGGTTGAAGCCATTCACACTCATTAAACTTCCCTTATCCCTCCTTCAGCACTGCTGCTGTCACTCACCTTCAAAGATACCTTTGGACAGCGTTCCAACATATAAGCAATGTGACATTTGCGATAACTGCATAATACTGCAGTGTAACAAACTAAGTAGGTAGGAGTTCTAATCCTCCTCCTGGCAACTGTGAAAATGTTTGTGTGAAGAATGTGTGTGTCTTTGGAGAGACCTGATTTTGTGGTCATTCATTTACTACACTTTCCTTACCCTCCTTTAGCACTGGTGCTGATGTCACTCACCTTAGAGGTATGTGTAGACAGTATTCTGCCTATAATTTCTGTGGTGTGTGTGATAAATGTGGAACAATGTTATAGCAATAACTACATAGATAGGGGTTTGAATCTCATTCCTGGTAAGTGTGTGTGTGTACATACATATATAAATATATATATAAATATATATATATATATATATATATATATATATATATATATATATATATATATATATATCTGTACCTTAAATATTTTGGCCCCAGTACTCTTCTCAGTCCTTGTCTTTAGCAGTCCTGCAAATATCATTCACCTTAGAAGTACCTGATGCCGACCCCAACCTGTGTAAGGTCAGTGGTGTGTGTGGTAAATGCGTAATATAATGGTTAAAAAACATAGTTAGACAGAGGTTTGAACCTCATTCCTGGTAAATGTAAACCTGTGTGTAGGGTAAAACATTTTGTGAAAACTCTCACCCACTACATCAACCAGTGCCAGTATTTACAAGGGCTGGTGATGTTCCACACCTTAGAAATACCTTGGGACAACATTGATCCATGGATTGTGCAATAAACACATAGTACTGTAGTAGCAATACATAGCTAGGTAGGGGTTCGAAGCTCAGTACTGGCAAGGTTGTGTGTGTGTCTGTCATCAGTATCCTGTGTTGGTGTGATTGTGTAATAACAGGATCCATTGGGGGGGTGTTTTTTGCTAAATTATTATAGTGAGGACTTAATATATGTCCACATTACAAGGCCAACAGTTGTCAAACACGGTAGAGGTTGGTGTAGACAATCCACGGCCCTAAATGTCTAGTGCAATGTGCAATGACTATGTGACAGTATGGATTAGTGAACAATATAGGCAACCCTTCTAATACTCAGAGACCACTCTCCACCCACGAATTATACACAGACACACTTGGCTAGGCAGCAACCACTATATCGGTAGTTCTCCTGCAAATTGTCTCACAGATAGTACCCATGATGTGATTGCAGTGGACTACATGCCTGTTGACCACAACAGTGCCACTGACATCAGAAAGTACTTTGATGTGTTACATCTCCTGACTGTGTGTTATCCAGCAAGTAAAAGGATCCCTCAGTAGCCCAATGTGTACAGTGGCCATTTTGCTATGTTTTCCACTGGATGCCTGCAACAACAGTAGAGTTTGCAAACGTACCCCACAAAGGGAATAACATGCCTTATACACATGCCCTGTTTGGACAGACATCAATAACTCCAATGAATCCCCGTATCATACTGTCTGTGTAGGTGCTATCACTATCTCAGTTACATAGCCAGGTCTCACCAAACAAGGTCAGGAATGCGACATCTTAAGATACCAATCTGTCTGCACAACATGTCCCAGAGACCTCAAGCACACTTCCACACTTCAAAGAACATGCATGTGGGACATGTGCACAATCCAGACACTGTCCATGTTATGGAATATAAATGACATACATGTGAAGCAGTGCAATCATTGGCCACCCACGATAGAAATATAGATGAGTGGATGGGGAATGCAAAACCCACCCCTGGGGACCACTCCATTGACTATACTCATGAGCCACACTGGGGACTATGTTCATGTGGTCTGATGCCAGGGTATTCCCTTGGTCTAGCCTTGTAGTGCCTTCAGGCCCATTCACCTACTACACACCTATGAAGCAATGAACCTGTGGATTTGAGTACTGGCAAATGTGTATTTGTGTGTGTGTGTGTGTGTGTGTGTGTGTGTGTGTGTGTGTGTGTGTGTGTGTGTGTGTGTGTGTGTGTGTGAGTAGCAATCTCAGTATGTCTGGTTGATTAATATCCCCTGTGGCTGTGGTTATTAGCAATTAGAGGTGTGTCCAAACCACAACAAACACCATTCTCCATTCTACAACAGATGTAAATCAGCATATACTTATGTACAACCCTCAGCCCTATAATTTGAGAGGCATATGCAATCACTGTGTTACAGACTGGGAGAACAGGTGGTTACCTTTGTGGGGGGGTGTGGCTGACATGTTGAGCTCCATGTTGATTACAGCCTGTGTGAATCTCACCATGCAGGGATTGACATCTGTGGATGAGCAACAGTCCCGTATTTAAGTAGTCAACACAGGTCAAGGTTGTTGCATCCTCTACTGGGGGTCAGTATGAGTTGGTCCAGGGCAATGGAAATGATGAATCTCGGAAGTGTTAGGCCACTGTACTGGTGGTTGGCTACTTTCCCCAGGTGATGGAGGGGTAGTTGAAGACTCATACGATGTCAGTGTTTTGTTGGATCATCATTGATGGCGGGGTGTTGAGGAATGTGCATTGACAGTCTAGGGATATAGATGTGGGCCCATAGTAGGCTATGGTATGGATTGCACTATTACCCCAAGGCAGTTGTACTAGAAGTATCTCCAATGCATTATGATGGGATACTAGTCTGGAGGTGTTCCTAGCCATAATTAATATGGAGACAACATCACCTGTGGAGGTGTGGTGTGGTCCATGTTTGGGGGCTGACAGCTGTGGAATGTGTCATAGCCTGATATTGCAGGTCTGCTGTCTGTTGCTGTGAGCCACTTCTCCAGTACAGCAGACATGTGTCCTCCATTCCAATGACTGCTATGAGTGACTGCATCCTGACAGTTAGATGTCGACTGTTGAGCAGCATGACCCTCAGATTGCATACATGTGAAGCTGTTATGGTGGAAATAACATTAGGAACACTGACTAATAAGGCATTAAAGGGGTGGAAAGACACTTAGCCAGTACCTAGAAACCCAGTGATGATAGATGGAGGACATCTGTGGCAAGTCATTGGGTTCTGTGAATCATGTCATCACAAGCAGAGAGGTACTGGACCCCCTGAGAATGACACATAACGCTTAAGCCAACGTTGAGTCAATCATCTGTTGACAGTACCGCAGCATCATTCTGGGTGACAGCGGTACACTGCCCAGGGCTACTGTCACACCTGCCTGGACCACATAATCAGAAAGTTCAACTATGTCACTTGTCATGTAGTCCAGGGAGGTGTGTTCCAAGTCATTCACACTCACATTGATACAAAGTGATACTCATAGTTGTTGTGGAGTGCCATAACTGTCTGTGTCATGTGTTGGATGCTGGCATGTGATAGATATTTGGCTGTTACCTGCTCCATATTCAACTTAGTGAGTGGGATATGTGTGTGCCTCAGTATGGAGTTACCCATGATAACTGTATTGTGCAAGGTGGTTAGCTTAGGAGCTTAGGTTGAGGGGCACACTGTGTAGGTTAAATATGTGTCCCTTGGCCTGTGCCATGTCACGGTGTCTGAGTGGGTGTCTGTCTTGCTGGTCTGTGTTGTTTGGGAAAACATCCATTGAGTGCCTCTGGGAAGGTGGGTGTGTGGCTTTTTATTGTATGTCATAGCTGTCAAAGTGGGTGTCATGGTAGGCTACTTGTTCAACATGGTTTGTTGCAGGTGTTGATCTTTTCCTCTTGACCTTCTAGTCCAGTGTTTGCTTGAGAGTCCATATGTCCACATTGGGTGATATATATTTAACTCTCACAGGTCTGAGTGTTTGGAGTTCAGAGGGGAGGGTTGTCTGTGTACATGAGACAGTTGCAACAGTGCCTCAGAATGGAGAAGTGCACCAGGTTAATGGTTGAAAGCACATATAACTGCCCTTCAAACATACCAGGAGGAGTGGACATAACTAGTAAGTACTGGGGCTACATCTGTGATGAACGAGTACTGTTGATGGCTCCCAGATGTGCCACACTTCTTGATACAATAACCTGGTGAAGTGCCAAGCCATAATGTTAGTTGAAGTGCAAGACAGAAAGAACTAGCATGCTGTATGGGTGGAACAGAAGGCAGAGTGTCTTTACCATACTTTACCATAGGTGTGCATTTATCAGCAGCTTTGGCCATATGAAAGTTCAATAAGCTCTATAGAATGTGTGGTAACTGCATAACACTATAGTAGACATACTTACATAGGCAGGAGTTCTAATCCCAATACTGGCAAGTATGTGTGTGTGAATCATGTACTGTCTGGTTTATACAATTTTTGACTTGTGTACTACCCTTTACACTTCCCTTCACTCCAATTTAGTAGTCCTGTTGATGTAATCCACCTTAGAAGTACCTTTGAAAGAGGTAGAAATGTATAAGCTCTGTGGCATGTCTGATAACTGCTAAGCACTATAGTAAGAATATCTTGATAGGCAGGAGTTCTAATCACAATACTGGCAAGTGTGTGTGTGGGTGTGTGAGTATGTATGCATGTATGAATCATGTACTGACAGGTTCAAACCATTTTTGAACTGTGTACTACCCTTTACACTTCCCTTCACTCCAATTTAGTAGTCCTGTTGATGTCATCCTTCTTAGAAGTACCCTTGTAAGAGGTGGAAATGTATAAGCTCTGTGGCATGTCTGATAACTGCTTAGCACTATAGTAAGAATATCTCAATAGACAGGAGTTCTAATGCTATTGCTGGCAACTGTTTGTGCGTGTGTGAGGATCATATCTGGTGTGGCTTATGCCATATTGATGTGTATAATATACACCACTGGTGACCACCTCCCACTGCCATTGCTTTATATAGTGTGGTAACAGCATCTGCTTCATATGCAGCAGGTTAAACCATTGTACAGTCCTCTGTACAGATGTGTCTGGAATATATATAAGTTTGCAACCTATACGTGGTTGGACGTGGTCTGTGTGCCTTAGCAATGCCCATGTATGTGATATTTATAGCCAAATAGGGAACATTTCCTGAGGAGAAGGGATACCAAAATTACTTTGGGTAAGGGACCAGTCATTGTTTTTGGGAAAGGAAAAAATCTTAAGAACATTCTTAAAAAGGAAAGTGTAGGATACAAAAGATCACAGATGAATAAATGTGGCACCTGTAAGGGATGTAGATTCATCGCAGAAGGGGCTTATATATGTGTGGCAGGTTACAAGCGTACTATCGCTAGTCCAGGGGTGTGCAATTGTAACACTAAGAATTGTGTATATATTGCATCGTGTATGTCCTGCAAAGCCTTTTATGTTGGCATGACCACACGATGCTTAAAAGATAGAATTAGGGAACATAATAGTTCTATCAAGAGAAAGGATGAGCACAATGCACTTTATATGCATACCAAGTTTTGTGTTAGTTTCAACAAATTTTTATTCTTTATTATAGATAGAGTCAAATTTAACAACAATTGTAACATTAGTAATAAGGTGGCTATGCTTGAAATGGAGTGGCAAATCAGATTAAATGCTATGAGGCATCTAGGACTCAATGAGTCCATTTCAATAAAGCCTCAATTAAAGTATTTAGCTAGTTTGATTTAATACAATTTCATTAAGTAACAAAAATATTATTAACTGTATTTTTAATTATTTTTAGTTTTTATTTGATTATTCTTTAGTATGTAGTTTTTAGTATTGCATTTTCATTATCTGTTATTAGTTAGGTTTTGCTCACTGGTTGTGACTAAGTAATTGTTTATGTTGTTTTGTATAGAATTGTAACATAATGGTGTTGACTATTTCTGTCAATTTATTTAATTAATTTAATGAGTCAATCAATCAATTAATTGGTTGTGGGTAGTGGTTATTTATAGAATGTTTTTTCATTTGTGAAGCATGATTCTGAAGAAACCAGGTTGCTGGTGAAAGCGCTCAGTCATTGTGGTCATTTGGAATAAAATATTTGTATCTTCTCAGCACCAGTGCCTGTGCCTTTTCGTGCCTTACACAGTGGTCAAGTTTTTATGGTTTCATTCAGGTTGATCCTGCTTTGGGTCTTTTTATTTTGGTTATTCTTATGCCATATTGATGTGTATAATATACACCACTGGTGACCACCTCCTGCTGCCATTGCTTTATATAGTGTGGTAACAGCATCTGCTTCATATGCAGCAGGTTAAACCATTGTACAGTCCTCTGTACAGATGTGTCTGGAATATATATAAGTTTGCAACCTATACGTGGTTGGACGTGGTCTGTGTGCCTTAGCAATGCCCATGTATGTGATATTTATAGCCAAATAGGCCACAGGGAGTGCACTGATACATATGGCAGCATGAGGTATCATACCTGACTGAAACATCATACTGATACAACATCTGCCACCCTCACAGGTGGCCAGCCTTGTAGGTGCAATACATGAGTCCAGATGCTTGGTTTTACAAGTGAACTGCTCCTGTTATGGGTCACATTAAAGGCTGGAAGAGGTGTGGACTGTCATATCGTGGCCCTAATTCATATGTAACAGGAACACCTTGTATCTTAAGAGGGGTGTGCACACAATTTATATCCACTGTATACCACTAACGTGTCACGCATGACTCTACCTTAGGCCGTTTGTCCAGCCCAATTTGCTGGCCTCTGTCCAGACATCTTGGCACTGACAAGTTGTGAGGTATGCTACAGGAATGTTGAATTCACTTCAGATAGGCACCAGTGGTGACTACTGTGATGCAATACAGTTAGCCCCAGCACAAGTGAACATGCACAACAAGACATACAGCTATTACATACAATATAGCAATTACTGATGGTTGTGTGCATGGTAAATTGCATGCGCTTCATATTTCTGGGGTATTGCCAGGCAACAACAGAACAATGTCATACTCACTGTCCCATATGCAGACCAGAGGGACCTAGGTAGTTGTGAGAGGAAGTTATTGTCAGCAGACTCACATGTGGCCTTGGTACAGGATGGATGCAGCATGTCTGCACATCTACAGTACTAACCACAATTGTGCACCTCTGTGCATTAGAAACCCCCATCCACAACTGCAATCAGACCTGACACTTGCATGTAGATACAACACAGATACATGTATGTCTGATACATTAGTGTACTAATCCCCACTGGGTCCTTTCCCGCACACTCCTTGTCCAGTGTGTGTGTGTGTGTGTGTGTGTGTGTGTGTGTGTGTGTGTGTGTGTGTGTGTGTGTGTGTGTGTGTGTGCAACCCACCTCCACAATGCTTAACTCAGTGTCATGGCTTGTGCGTTGGGCATTTTCTCCAGGTTTGGTGAGGAGCTCCTCGGTGGGTGTCAGTGGGGGCTTGATGGCTAGGCCCCCACCTGTGGCTAGCCAGTCCCTAGCTTCAGCAACAGCCCATTGACAGGCATGGTGGATGAGGTCAGTGGTCCGATGTTGCACATGCTCATAAGTTCTGCTTTGCAGGCCGGCATCATTTACCCTGTAGACCACAATGTTCCACAGGGCGGTCCTCTCCTGTGCATCTTCTGCTCTCCATCCAAACAACAGGGCATAATGTCCAATCACATACTGGGTGATGATGTCAGTTTCCCCAACAGAGAATGCTGGTAGACAAGCACTCTGCATGTTACCTGGAAGACATACACAGGAAAAAGGTCACATGACCTCATACGGTTGTCAAAATGCACATCAGCAGTGGATATTGCTTGCAAATAATCCACACTACATCAAAACTCTCCAAGCTATCATGGCTATAGCAGCTTGCATTTCACGCCTGTTCCTGAGCTATCTTATTCCCCTCAATGTTGAACACTTGATTGCATAATCCTCTATTCTCCATTAATTTCTGTGTAGATGGTTGACAGCGGGCATCCTCCATGTGGATGGTGTGTGGATGGTGGCCGGTCTGTGTTTGACTGTGGTGTTTGATGGAGCTGTGAGCGCATGCCTGGGTTCATGTAGGAGGCAGAAAGTGATGTTATTATGCCCCATGGAGATATGCTGTTGTTGCCATCAGTAGGCAGTATATGTACATGCTCCCCACTGCTGAGGGGAGGAGTGTGGTTGATGTGCATATCCCTCTGTACAATTGGGTTGGACAGGGTGGCGATGTTCCCACCTAACCTGTGTGATGCAAGTTGCCTATATCCACGTCATGTGTGTATGAGGTGTTCTTTATCCCCAGTACAGGGTGAATTGTGTTGTTTCCTCTGGAACTTACAACATATATGGAAACACAGTTGCAATTGTCATTGGCAATGTGGGTATGTCTGATTTATAGTCATAGTCAGTCTTACAGGAAGTCACCTGTGAACTTACATGCTTGCTCAGATATAGGTGGACTTGCATCCAAGTTGTTGCCTGCACCTATGTGTCCCCGTACAGCCAACGTAGCAACGTATTATGTGGTTTGTGTATTGCTGCTGTCCACCAAATGGGATTACTCTGCTTTGGTGGAGACTGGATATACAGGTCAGGTACTGCTGTGTCCATATAACTACAGTGGATATAAAGGCTACACTCCCCTGATACACTGCCTGGTATTTATGCAATTGGAACATGACATCACAATAACTCATTTCATAACAATTCCACTTGTAGTGTGACCTATAGCCTGTACAATTCAATTGAAAATATAATAATCTGGTCTGTGAAAACATGGAAATAATAATCAGTACAATAAGCCAGTTGACTGAGTGTGCACATCCTTAAACTGATATGTTGTGTATGCACCTATTGAGATGGTTACTGCATTCATTTGTCTTGGTTTGGACTCTAACATCATGGCACATCTTCACTTGGCAATAGTTACTTACCTTCCTAGAAATAACTTTGATTGTATTTCAATGGAATTGTACATGTTAAGGGTCACATTCAAGATGAGAAACATTATGAAATGATCTTCTGTGGTCTGATTGTCATACAGCACACATACCTGGCATTCCAACAGGGGTGTGTGCACTTGTGATATCCACTGTATATAGGTGTTGATATAGCTGGTAGTGGTAGTCATGGACAGAGGGTCTTAACACAAGTGGACACTTCTCTGATTAATACCTGATAATCATGCCTACTCTAGTACCCATATCAGTGTCAGGGCAATGCAACAACCAGTAGCTGTACACATTTTTGTCTGTTGTATGCACTGACACTGATAATACATACATGTGCAACATGGACAACTTATGTACCTAAGTGCTTGAAACCAATGTGATTAGTTTTGTGCCTTCCAGCTGAACATATGCATACATACATGTGCTCAGGGGATACTTGGTATACTTTTCTGTTGTATTTTAGTATGGCACACTGTATTTACAGTCTTGCTGCTCAATCATACTTCTCAACCTGTTACAGCAGCATGTCTGGACAATGGCACACATAAATGGGTGTCAAAAAGGACATCAGTATTGATACTTTATTATTATAGCTGCACCATACATTAGTACATTGATTGCACAGTAGGGTTTGACATCACTGTGATAACCTAGAAGATGTCCAACAGTCAAAAGTAGGCTATTATGTTACATTGTCATTGCTCACAGACTTGTCAATGGTTTGGCTGAGATAACACAGGTATGTGTGCATGTGACTACAGATATCAGTCACAAATGTGCTTATTGTCCAGCAGAACACTTTTCAGTTAAATGTTATTAATTCAACATATCACATGCAGTTCAACACACATTTCTGCAACAGTACTTTACTATGCACATGCCCTCTATAGGTCTCTTAGCTTTACAAGGCAAACGTGTCATACTCATAATCACAGATACCATGGATATGGAAAGCATTCCATTAACTGTAGCAGTAGCCCAGTCACAACTGTTTGACAGACACCCCTACGGTTATCATATATGAGCTGTCCTTTCCCAGGGTGAGTCAGGCTCCTGAGCTCTGATCCTACCTCGCAACCTCTCAGTGCATCACATCTGGACAAAGCCTTAAATGATGGGGCTAAATAGGGACAGACTTTAAATATTCCTGTTACAAACTTAGGAAGTTCATAGAATTATATATTTAGCATTACAGTGAATATTCTTAAGGATGTAGAGTCTCATACTCAAGTGTCTGTCATTACTTGATGACTTTAATCCTCAGTGATTTGCCAGAAAAGTACAGATTTCAGGAAGAACAGACAAAATATATGATGGTAAAATGTGGACATTCTGTGAAGATCTGTACAGTTAAGAGGTATATCTCTGATATCACCCACTGCAGAGAGGGCCAGATGCTATAACCATAGCAGCTGTTTAGCAGGACATTAGCACATCATGTCTTTTTGGGACATATGTTCCTGCAAATCATATTTCCCATTATTACAGACCAAGTACTACATTTAATTACTTGCTTACATGTTCCACTTACCTTTTTTCTTTCTTCTCTTTTCCACTTTATGTCTCATTGTTATTTCTCTCTCTCTCTCTCTGTGCACTGCAGGGATAGAGCTAGTTTGAATAGGTGGCAGCATGGCTTTTTTAGGTGATGTTCATGACCAGGTGATGGTGTGTGCACCTATTGGTGTTCCCCACTTGCTTATTGCATGCAGAGCAGCTGTGTAGTTCTTCCAATAGTCAATGTCATGGCAACACACTCCATGTGGGCATTGGGCCTTTTCCTTACTTTTGAGGAAGAAATCCTGGAGTTGTGTGAGCAACTACCTCTTACAACAAGATTTGTGGAGACAAGAAAACTAAATGGTGGAGAAGGTTCAAGACTTGGGGCAGAATGTGAGTATTGCTGTTATATGTTTGGAATACTGTTAGTTTAACAGGTTTGTCTGCACATGCTACTTCTGCATGGGTTTTAGTCTGACAGCATTCTGTCTCTGCATAGCTATCAACTGTAGGGCCATCCCCATAATGGTCACAGGTTAGCCTGTTATTTATGGGCTGTTCCCCAGACAGGTGTTGGCCTTGGCAAATCAGTAGCATACTCTGGTGATTGCATTATGTAAATGGTAGCACCCATTTGCTTTTCAAACTTTATATCCCTCAGAAAATATATGTTACAACAAGCTATGTAACACCAGCAACTTTCTCAGTGTATTTCAAGTATGGCCATGTATTAGGGCCTCTGTCCACTAATTATGTTAGGCTTTGTCCAGATGTCATACAGTAGTAGGTTGAGAGGTATACTGGTCTATCATTTAGTGCTGTAATTCCTGCTGAGAGGAAAGGCTGGGAAACATGTTGAAGTCTGTACATTCAAGAGGTTAGTGTATAGAGAATGCTCTTAGATGCCCTTGTAGCATATTTTATGTGGGGGACAGTAACACATGTTTTAAAACTAGGCTGTTAAAACATGTGAGACATATTACAGATAAGAAATATGACAGTTCTATAGCCGTACATTTGAATAAATCTCACCAAGGGGACAGTAGTGGGTACCAAGGTACTGTTTCTGAAAAGGTCTGTTCCTCAGTTTGATGAAACATTCATGAAAGGACAATTGTTATGTGCTGAGTCAATGTATTAATATTAACAGTGATACTTTATCCAGTAGGGGTTAAATGAGGAGTATAATTTGAGGCTGTGTATTCAATTATGTAATTAAGTGTTAATTGCTTCTTGTGATTAAGGCATGCATTTCTGGTAATGATTTACTCCTTGAAGGCTTTGGCCAAGACATCAGAGTATAATAAACATGGGTGAATTACTGGCTGGTTGCATTTTTCTTTGCTATGTTCAGACATTTTATTTGTTTTGCTAAGAGGTTGTTGTATGTCTGCCCATTGTGTATGGCCTATCCTGATTTTGTAGCAGTGTACTGTTCACTTATTTATTTGGACTGGGGGGGGCAGATGTGAGTGTCATGGCTGCTTTTGTATCCAACTGTGCATGCTGCCCCAGTTGCGTGTGGTCTATCAACAGCATATGTTTGTATGGGCATTTTGGGACATGTGTATATATATATATATATATATATATATATATATATATATATATGATTAACAGCTTCATATTGGATAATATTAATGGCCCAAAATCTTTAAGCAAGAGAAAAAAATGTCTACCTTTTAGGGGTTTCTTTTATTTATTTATTTATTTATTTATTTGACATTTGTTGACAGTGTTGGTCCCGTTGGGACAGAGCCCTTTTTCAGTGGAGACCCAGGGAGAAAAGCTCCACAGTAAATATGTACAATTAAGCTGACTTAGTACAAAGATAATACAAAATCTCATGTAGACATATACAATAGCAACATACATGACAATTAGAATCTATATTTCAACACATGTAGGTACAGTGCAGAGTACAAAAATAATACAGATAAAATTTACAAGGCAAAGAATAGTGGTTACAGTGTAGTTAAAGGTAAGTGAGTAAGGGTTTCTAAGCTGTTGAAAAGTTATATACCAGAACAGATTAAACTGGCTGTGAATGGGAGAAGCGGTGGTCAATTTTGATTGACTTAACCATCAGTAAATGCAATTAATTATATCTGTAGATGTTCTTATAAAAATCAAAATGTATTTAAAATTTACTGTAACAATACAATGCTCCAGTATTCCAACATTTAAAAATGTTCACAAATGTGAGTGCATTTATCACAACAGAACAGGCAGTTTTACAATACCAGGCAGTCTATCATGTCACTGCTAAGCTACATCCTCCAAAACCTCGGGCTGTATTACCTAGCACTATAAATTAAAAATAAGAGATATTATCTCACTCCAGTGCAGGATCTACAATACCATATTAAAATCACAATAATAATGATACTACTAATAATAATAATAATATTAGTAATAATGACAGTTCTTTCCAGAGTGGGTTAACAAACAATTCTTTCAGTGAAACAAAAAAAAAAATCCATGAAAATAAATGCTCTTTACTGCAAGTGTTTTTATCACAATATGACAGAATGTCGTACAGTATCAGTCAGCATAGGGTGTTATCATTAAGTTCTCCACATCCAAATACCCAGGGTTAGATTACCTAGTCCCACAAATTAAAAACAAAAGAGATGTTGCATCAGTTCAGTGAAGGACTTACAATGCCAGATAAAAAATCAAACAAAAAATTATAGTGTTTTGTTCTTTCATGAGAGAGTTAGTGAAAAGTTCCTTCAGCTACACAAATAAAATAGTCAATAAAAGAAACATTCATTAGTGCAAGTAATTTGTATCACAATGGAACAGGAAGTTCCTCAGTAGCATTTCCAATAAGTCTATCATGTCGGGTCCCCTACGAAATCCCAAACGCACAGAATCCCAACGCCCAAAATACCGAGATTAAAAGCCTGAAACCCCACATTACTGAAAGACCAGAAGCACGAAATTCAAAATCCTGATGTTAAGGGATTTTGATTTAGCTCTTCTGGTGTTGCGGTTCAGGTAAGTATGTGTGTGTAAATGTATTTGTGAGGGGCTTTAGTGTGTGTGTGTGTGTGTGTGTGTGTGTGTGTGTGTGTGTGTGTGTGTGTGTGTGTGTGACTGTAATGTGGGGGTGTGAGTTTGCCTTGTGTATATGTTTGTGTGATCTCAGAGTTAGAATAATAAAGTAGGGGGGTGGGGGGCACAACCCCCCACATGGGGGGTGCAGTTGGGAAGCCCCCCCCTGCTTATCTTTAGTGTAGGGTGGTTTGTTTGGTTATGGGGGGAGGGTGTGTGTATGTTTGTGTGTGTGCTGTATGTATGTATTAGTTTCGCAATTTTGAATTTTGCGCTTTTAACGTTTCGGTAATGTGGGGTTTCGGGCATTTCGTCTCAGTATTTTGGGCGTCGGGATTCTGTGTGTTCGGGATTTCATAGGGGACCCTTCATGTCATGGCTAGGCAACATGCCACAGTACCTCAGGCTGTATTACCTAAATCTACAAACTAATAATAAAAAGAGATGTTGCCTCAGTCCAATGCAGGAACTTTTAATGTCAGATTAAAAAAATTGTATTTTGTCCTTTCAAGGAAGAGTCAGCAAACAATTCCTTCAATAACATAATTAAAAAATTCAGGAAAATCTTTGATGGGCAATGATGTAAGTAGTTAAGTCATTTTGCAGTAGATTAATAAGCTTTAATAAGAATACTTGTTTATGTTTGAATTTATTTCTATATGTTCTCTGTAAAGAATAGGACTGTTTATTGCAGATGTCTCTGCTATTATTATTTTATATATGTAGTATATATAGTTCCTATTTTATTTTTAGGTATAGAAATAGGGCTTCTTTATTAGATTGTCGAAATCTTCTTTCATTGATGGCTTATTCCTCAGCTCCTATCCATTGAAACTTACTTCAGCAAACATGAACATTTTTTACAGGTTAATTAATTAATTGGCCAACACCACAACTTTGCCCTTTTCCCCACTGTAGTGCGATCTTGGAGTCGCTATATATAGTTAGGGGTGGTATGGGGGGTTTTGTGAGGCAAAGTCCCCCCATTTGGATGGGATTGATTTAGTGCAGTGTGTTGTGTAGTGTCCAATTAGTTACTTACCCTATAAAAAAATTGATGTTTCCTGCAGTTAGTTTCAATGGTTAGGGATCGATGAATATGCCATCGAAAAAAGAAGATTATGACGATCTAATATAAACCTCGAGGACAGCATGTTAGATTTTGTCTTATATTTTTGTTTGATCTATCTTTTTATGGTTTATTGCAATGCTATTTATGCAAGGTTGCTATATTTGTTGTACTTGTCACAATATTCAAAAAGCTATATTTGCAATAAATAAATTAAATCTCTTGAGGAACATTCTGTGCCTGTGGGTAATGTTTAGACAAGCTGAATTATTTCCTGTTGAATAAATTGGATTTACAAACAATGTCAGACCTTTCTTTAGACAGCAGATGGCCTAACTCTTAACAAGTTCCTATCATCTTTAAATGTATTTTTTACTGAAAACTAACCCCACCCCACCTCTGCGCTCAGTATGATGCCCATCCTCTAGATCAGAGGGCCTGCAATGTATTAATTTTATAATGAAGAATACAGGAACATCCAACATGACATTGTACTCCAGCTATGGCTTAAAAGAAGTTTGAGAATCAATGAAAACAAAAAGTTCTCATGCAGGCAAGGGCACTGTGTTAACTTAAAGGCAGCACTTAGGTCTCACAGTTATAAAACTTGAAGATCGTCGTGACCAAAAACTTCAGACTGAAGTTATTTAATGTTTTACCTTTACCTGTAGAGACTTTACTTCTGGTAGAGGAATATTTTTCAGCTGTGATCCTATTTCAATGTGACCTGTAAGGTATTATTTGTTTTGCTGTTAAGAAATGCAATTTTATTAGCAAAATCTTGTAATGTAAGTATACTGCTCTACACAAAGACCATGAAAGGAAGTGAAACATCTGTTTGAATAAAACAGATAATTGTTAATTTATAATACTGCCACACTAATATACTTTTGTACTAGCTAGCCCATATGCAGTTTTTTGAGTCTATATTATAACCTCGAACAATTAAAAGAGTGAACAGTCTTTAATCAACCCTTTAAAATTGAAAGCAGTAAATCCCAAACACACAGAACAGCATTTTTTTTTCCCAGGGAAAAATCACTGGGCCATTTTCTGGACTTTGCCATTGCCTCCACTGTGGTGCAATCTTAGACTTGGTATATTTAAGTAGGGGGTGTTGGGAGCATCGGGGGGTGTGGGGGCAAACCCCCCCACACTTTATTTTGTGTTAGGATTTTTTTTTCAGAGCAGTGTTTTTTTTTTTTTTTCCCTGGGAAAAAAAAATTACTGTTCCATGTTTTCAGGATTTAGTGCTTTTGATTTTCAGGGGTCAATTAAAGACCGTTTGCTCTTTTAATTGTTCAAGGTTATAATATAGACCCGTTTTTTAGACTACCCTGGATGGCCTTCCTATCAATTACAAAAGTACAGTAATCACAATATGCAAGCTTGGTTTTCATTTTAATTAATGTATTGTTAGTTTACTTTGGAATATTTCAGTGATACATTTGAAAAAAAATGTCTGCTGAAATGCTAAAGTTATTCTTGTAAACCGGATGAAAATAAATGAAACAAATGCATGTAAGTGCAAATACATGAATGTTTCAGTATAAGAAAAAATAGATTAATAGCATAACAAGTAAACTTGACAAAGTTTGTGGCAGTGTCATGTTTTATATGTTTTAAGGGGAGTCGGGAATCAAATTAGACAGGCAGAGATAAGTATGGAAATATGTTCTTAAATTTAACAAAGAAGCACATTTTTGTCTGCAGAATTTATCTTTCTGTATCAAATCTTCCTTCTTTTCAATTTTTACAGTTTTCTATCCTGTAATTTATATGTTTAAAACTATACACTCATTTTAAATTGAATCATATTTTGCTACCTCAAAATAATTCAACGGCTGACAGTAAAAGAGCACACAACTTGTATACAGTTAGAGACAGACATGGAAAAGATAAAGTCCCTTGCTGTTAGACAAAGTTTACTTAATGGCTGCTGGCAACTTGTACACCTCACTATTTATCATAAGGATCAGACGCCAAGCGCTGGATAACTTGGCAAGAATGTGCACAGTATCACTCATGCTGACAGCTATGATATTTCTATAAGGATACACAGCACAGATATTGACAAATTAAATCAATTTCCTCAGTACAATCATAATTCTGAGCAAGTGCCATTGTGTGACTTAACAGATAAACTATCACAGACAGACAGTTTTTTATTATCTTCTTATAACCAGCAGGATACAATAAAGTTATAACTACAAGAATCAGAATTCACTTCAAAGTCCAGCACAGGTGTTTTATAAATGTACAATAACAGAAATGTCAATAGCTATGATATAAATGGCCTGTGTGGGCAGTTTATATTTTTATCATACTTAGTGTAATATGCACACCATGCATTTGGAGGTTACTTAAAATAACCTGGTGAGCACATTGTCACTGAACTCTCCAAATTACCACTGCTCCGTCTGTGGTATGTGAAAAATATAATTTTTCTAATGAAACTTATTTTGCAAGTTGGCTTTGTGGATCTTTTCTTCTTTCTTCAAGCAACATCTGTGAATTATTATTCTAGTTACAATGTCATAGTTTCCAGGACTGATATATTATCAAACCTATTCAAATGGCAAATAATTTAATAAAGCTAGAAATAAACTACAGATAGAACAAAGGCCATGTATGTATAATATTTAAAGTACGAGATGCATTATTGCCATAAATATATCAGCAATTAGAAATATATATATAAAAAAGTGATGAAGATATCAGAAAGTTGTGCTCATTTATTTCGCATGCCATCAAATAATGAACATGTTTGCATAAAGCCATAAAAAAAAGCATTTCAGAACTAAACATGTTTGTTAAGTTGGATGTGCAAACTGGTATGTGCACATGCATGCACGTGCGTGTGTGTGCTTGTGTGGATCTGTGTGTGTGTGTGTGTGTGTGTGTGTGTGTGTGTGTGTGTGTGTGTGTGTGTGTGTGTGTGTGTGTGTGTGTGTATACGTGAGTGTATGTGTGCGCATAAGTGTGTGCATATGTGTGTGTGAGTGTGTGTGTGCATATAAGTGTGTGTGTGTGTGTGTGTGTGTGTGTGTGTATATGTGAGTGCATGTGTGTGCATGAGTGTGTGTGCATGTGTGTGCATGTGTGCATGTGTGCGTGTCAGCAAGTGTGTGTGTCTTGTCTGTGTGTTTGTCCAAGTCTTTGTATTTGATGGGGTGGTGGGAAGGGGAAGAGCAGTTACCCTACCTGCTGCAGCTCACACAATCATACAAACAGCATAAGTTAATTGCCACTGAGAGAAGAATTGAAGAATTTTCTGACTCTAAGTCATTCTATTTTATTTAAGCACTGTTAATAGTTACATGTTTTCTGTGAATTTACATGGCACTGATGAAAAGTTGTATTTTTTATATACTTCACCTCCTCCAAGTTTATGCAACCTTGGAAGAAGTATAAATGCAAACTGCGAGAACCTCATCAAGTGGTGTTGGAAGGTGCTACCCATGTGCAACAGCCGTTACCGTATAGTATTTTTTTTGAGGTCTTGTCTTCTGTTGACTTAAGCTAACAGTTTGTAGCATAAGATTTTTCAGTTATGAGGTGTGAATTACAGAGAAAGGAAACATTGTGTTTTTTTGTGATATTTCAGGTTATTTTCATACCTATAACAAACAAGACTGTAGATATTTTGACAACTATAATTATGACATGGTAGTGGTGAATGTGGGAGTGAATGACTTGAGAGGTAGAACCCTGAGGTACATGCAGAAAGACATGTCAGAACTTTCCATAGTAGTCATGAATGGAATCCTTCCTTCTCTTTGAATGAAGCATACACAGAAACAGAGAAAATAGTAAGTTTTAATAATTTGAAAAAAATAGTTGCTGTCATTCCAGAGGAATCCAGTACGAATCATCATGGGATGAGATGTTTGACAGCCTGGCTTGCTTTGATAAAGATGGCTTACTACCTCTCATTTCAGGGCTTTTCTTAACTGCCTAAAGCATTTGCTGACCACCTAGTACCTTTGTCGGAAGAGTCCAGTTGAGGGGCATTCCAAGGTAACTAACATAGTCCCAAAACTGGATTGCATGAACTTAGCTCTCCTTAATGCCAAATGTCTATACAATAAATTTCCTGTCTTGAGGCACTCCAGCATTTGGAAATCATCCTTGTCTGCATAGTTATTGTTACTAAAACTTGGTTTAAATGTAAAGACAACACTCCAGCTATACCAGAGTTTTGCACTTCTTTTTGGTTTAAGGCCCAGTGGCACCTTGTGATGTAGTTTCCATGTTTGCTGTACAACATTTTACCTTTAGACAGATCCCTAGGGAATCACAAGCTGAACTTATTGAACTTCAGATCACTCTAGACAGCTGTAATTGTCGAATAATTGCTTGTTACAGAATGCCTTCTTTGTCCCATGATGATTATGTAAGATTCCTCATTTTTTTTTAAATAATCTTCCTTCTCTCGTTACTAGGAATAACTCTTAGTTTAGATGCCTTTAAGTACCCTTTAATAAAATGGGATACTTATGCCTCCAGTGTAGGATATGATCAAAAATTCCAAGACCTAATAAACAATTCTTTTGTGGAGCTGATAAATACAGCTACTAGAATGCATTGCATTCTTGACCTGAGTCTTGCAAACAAGGTTGCCTTCTACACTACTCCACTAGTACATTCTTTGTCAGTGAAGTCTGGCCATCAGCTTGGCTTTCTCTGTTATACTTCCCAAAACACCTACACCAAATACCACTGAATTTATAGACAAGAAACATGCCGAACCCAACAGTCTATGTGATAAAATATTAAAATTCACTTATGTCTGCACCCTCCCAATCATTAATAGAGCAGAAGATTCTCTAAGCCTTTCTAAAACCATTTAGAAAAATGCATAGAGTTTTCAGGCACTAATAGTACAAAGTATCATAGGAAATTCAAAAGCAAACCACCCTGGTCCACCACCATAAATAAATTATTCAATAGCATAATGAAACTCTTCAAATAGCATAGAAAATCCAGAAGTCATCTTCTCAAGGATACTATCGAATGCTTACAAAAAAACTGAAGACACTATTAGATACATTAAAGGAGTCCATGTGTTAAGGCTGGTCTCTGAAGCTAACAATAATTATAAATCCTTTTTTAGTTACATTGGAGAACTAAAAAACAATACCTAACAGACACCAAGAGTTTAAACCAGATTTTACCACAATAACCAGGGTTTTCAGCCAAGAGACACTGCAACATCTGGAGTTATGTGGAACAGCTAAAGCCCTTAAAGGACAGCAATGGAGGTACCTACTCTTGCAGTGACCCACCATGTACATGCTGCAAATACATGAGTAGCCACAGCAGCTTTACCTGCCCTAACAACCAGAAAACATTTCAGAGCCATGTAAGGGGAAATGCAGTACAGAATGAGTAGTCTACCGAGTCCAATGTGGCTGATTCCATGCATTCTACATAGGCAAGCGTATCAATAGACTAAAAACCAAGGTAGTTAGACACTACCTCAACATCCGCCATAGAACCTCCTCCAATCCCATGGCCATGCATGCCGAGAAGAAGCATGGACACAACCATTTCACGTTTCTCATACTAGACAAAAAACAGGACATTTCACTCAACAGAAACCTGAAAGACAGACTGGAGAAAAAAATAACTCGAGTGGCAAATTAAACTGCAAGCAAAAAAAAAGCACCTGGACTAAATACCAGCAAGTCCACCAACTGCATTTTAAACGTACACAAACTGGACCACAAGAAATTCTACTAAGGGCTACTGGACACTTAAGGTGCACAAGACAGATGACATCTGAAAACACTGGATCTCCTATCTGACTAGGGATGTTGTTACTTTTATATATTGGCAATTGTTCTTAAAACTGCACTTTTTGCTAGGACAAGTTAAGATTTCTTGGAATATATTTACCCAATATTTTTATATATTAACCCATCATTACTCAAAACAGCTTTTGATGTATATTATTTTTATTTTTATTGGCAGATCTGATGAAGAGCTTATGAATGTTCTGCAAAAATTTGGATGATTAACCCTCAATCTCAAAATAAAGGAATGGAATTTCCTTCACTAAGATTTTATTAATGTGTAAATAATTGAACTGTTCTGTTCCTGCAATACATATTTATTTATTTATTTTGGAATGATGTAACATTAAAGTATAAATGAAGATAAACTGTTAATTCAGAATATTGTAAAGACTGTAAACAGTGATTTAATATTTCTGAATGTTAACCCACCACCAACTTCCCCATGCAAAACAAAGTGACACCAACCATGACAGCATTGGCTATTCAATAAACATTCTCCTCCCCACCCATGCGCTTAAAGGCTATGCAAAATGAGGTGACACTAACCATGACATCACTGGCTATTCAATAAACATTCCCTTCCCAACCCACTTCCATAGAGGCTGTTATGGGCAGAGGTATACCTCTCAACCTGGAGACATCAAAACTCTGATCAAAGGCCCATGAAAAGTAGGTACAACTGGCCAAAAATGAGGACACTAATTAACAGAAACTTTGCATGCATAATAATGTAACCCACCCAGTCATGTGGAATTGTAAGATACCAACATTCAAATAATAATTGTGAAAATGTTCCCCCATTTTAACAATAACTCTGAAAATGCACACCACACAGAAACACCAGTTAAAGCCCTTTACAACAATAACAAAAAATCTTAATGGAAGTAGTAGACAATAGTCATGTAGAACACTTTATATTCAACATTCTGCCCTACCACACTTTTAGCATGTACAGACCGATGCCCTGTTAGCTGCACCTTTACATATATTCATTAAAATAACATACTGTTACATCATGTATAAAAGAAATGTCCACTCTATTAATTTTTATTGGAAACCAAAATCCGTTGTAATAATCAATAGTATAACAAGCTACTTTTGCTGTTATCAGTATGTGGGACATCACATGTTGTTCTGATCAATGGATGAAATAAATCCGATTCTGAAATCTTCTCCTCTTATAGTTATGTACATAATGTACATTAGTAGGTTTTGCAAACAAATCTAGTAGCTGTTGATACTGGGTACTGACTCATACCTCTAACTGTCTCTGAATTTGACTCCTATTTTAGCTCTGTCTGGGTATCTCTTCTTAATCCCAATTGCCCCCTAAAACTGCTGACCTTTGAAAAAAAAGGTGGTGAGTCATAAAATGTATAATAACAATAATTAGAGTTGTATACTTTTTACTTATTATGTCAAAGTATATATATATATATATATATGTGTGTGTGTGTGTGTGTGTGTGTGTGTGTGTGTGTGTGTGTGTGTGTGTGTGTGTGTGTGTGTGTGTGTGTGTGTGTGTATGTGTGTGTGTGTGTGTGTGTGTGTATATATATATATATATATATATATATATATATATATTTATATATATATATATATATATATATATATATATATATATATATATATATATATTGCTAATATTTTAAAAGTGTCTCTTTCTGTCCCTGTCTGATTCTGTTACGATTTGTCCCTGACATCGCACTTGCAATCACTTTTTTTTCAGTTTCCCTTTTCCACTGACAAAATTAAACTCACTTACTTCAAGGAAGAAGTAAATGATAATTTTCTCATGCTGTGGTATGGTTTATCCTAGACTGACTTCAGCAGGTGTTTACAGTCCCGTTTGCCTTCTGCTGCTGCTAAACTGCTTTGCAGTCCATAGATCACCCATCCAAAATCCCAAACGTAAAACAAAAATAAGTATGTATGCTGTGCACACCAAGACTTCTCCAACAGTCAGTCCTTCAAATCAGAAAAGGCGAACTGCTGAGGTACCAGGACTGAATAAAGATGGATTGATGCCACTTCTGTGTTCCTTTCTCTGAATGTTTTCGTGGTGTATTCTGAATAATTTGTGGTTTGGTTTTTTGGGTATTATGGAGAAGTCCTTCAAATCACTCTGCTTGTCTCATCCACTATGGATGACTGCCTAGCTCAAGTAATGTAACTTCTTATTTTAACCCTTTTTTTTTATTTTATTTTATTTATTTATTTAATTTTGCTTCTTCCTTCCCCCTTACTCCCTTGTGGTTCATTTAAGGGCATAAGGCTAACTTCTGCACCACCGTTCCACTTAACCATAAATGGGTCTGTATTATGTGATCGAAGAGTCTACTCTTCTAACACATAATCATCGACAAATACGCAGCAAGCGCTGTAAACGGCAAATGGCCACATCTGCAAAATTTTTCCTCGGGGAAAAAATTCAGTTGGCCGTTATCGAGAATTGCCCTTTTCTTCAATGTAGAGTGATCTCAGAGTTGGTATATATATTTAGTTAGGGGGGGGGTGTGGGTAAAGTCTCAAACTTGATTAGTGTTTTAAAGTTTTTTTTATTTTTTTTTATTTTTTTTATGGCCACTTGAATTTTTTCCCCAAGGAAAAAATTTACAGACATGGCTATTCGCAGTTTACAGCATTCTCTGTGTATTTGTCAGTGATTATGTGTTCAAAGAGTAGACTCTTTGATCACATAATATAGACCCACCATGAACCTATATAGTTTACACACCAGACAAACTTCCTCCCAAGCACACACATATTTCACAGTTGTATCTTCTAACCCACAGTTAAGTTAGCAGGACAGGATTTCTTTTTCCATTTGTGGCTCACAGATAGAACCCACTCAGTCAAAATAGGGGTAGCCACATCTAGTAGTAGAACCGTAACAAGCAGCATACCCCAAGAATTAGTCTTGAGGCCTCTACTGTTTGGGATGTAGTTTTCTGAGGTGCAGGCCAAAACCAGTGGTTTGTGGCTAACCAAGTTTGTAGATGACTGCAAGCTGGGCACTATCATAAATTCTCCTAGTGATGTAAACATCCTCCAAGAAGGCCTTAACGAAACTAATGACTGGTGCCAGAAGCATGGCTTAAAACTGAAAACCAAGAAATGCATCATTCGCCCCTTTGGAGAAAATGGTGTCCTCCCCTAATTATCACGTTAATAACAATGTACTAAGCACACAATCAGTCATGAGGGACTTGGGCACCCAGGTTGATAGAACCTGACTTTTGACCACCTTGTTGCCTCTGTTGTACAGAAGGCTTTCTACATAACCCACCTCATAAGTAAGGGTATTTCATCCAGGAAGAAGGAAGCCATAACATCCATGTACTCCTCCCTATCAGACCCATTATTGAGTACAATGCCCCCTTCAACATGTACCTTGCCAAGCACATGCAGCAGTTGGAAAGACCACAGATGTTCCTGACCAGGAAAATCCAGGGTCTCAAACACCTATCCTATACAGATAAGCTAAAAGCCCTGTCCCTCTACTCAGTCTCATACAGACTGCTCAGAGGTGACCTGTGTCTGGCATACAAGGCCGTCTCAGACCCAGCCTTGATGTAGTTGCTGCATATCTGTAAGTCAAACTCCACTCATGCAAACTGCATGCAAGGTCTCAATGTGGTCTGTGACATTTAAAAAATTAATTATGAAGGTGCTGCTGTGCTGTCCTTACTGTACTGAAACCAAAGTCTTCTTAAGACACAAAATCTTGCTGGCTGTTTACTGCTGAATCAGAATCTGGTTATTACACAGAGGTTAGTATGACTGCATCTATAGTCTGTTTAAGGCACTGAGCCTTGCAACTGCACACTGATAAAGAAATATACTTTGCAGCACAATGCTATTTTACTGTAAGCGCAATTACTAATAAATAACTTATTCTTATAACAAACGACATGTACTACTGTGACAGCTTGTGAGTTTTACTTCCCGATCAACATAGATGATTATCCTCCTACATAATACCTCAGAATAAGTGTGTTCCTACAAATTCCTCTAACATTAGATTGATTTTCACAGTCTATTTATACTGTTCTTCTCATATACTTTAGATCCTGTTTTTCCACTTGGTATTTTTTTTTTTTTGGACTTTGTACGGAAACATCTGTTCTGCTGAGGCTTTAGTTTCCAGACTTGTTTTTTAAGGAAATATTTTATGGGAAAGCAAGTTCAAATTGTTTTTTTCTGTTGATTATATGCCCATCCATCTGTGAGGTATTACGTCAAACTTTTTCTAATATTGTGACAAACATGTTTTTAAGGAAATATCTTGTGGAAAAGCACACACTGCTGATTTTATAAAAAGCCATGCCCATTTATCTGTCAACTTCTTTTTGAGGAAACAGCTTGTAAGAGAGCATGTATTGCTGAGTTGATAAAAAGCATGTCTATTAATAGATACAGTCAGAGCTATGTCACATAGTATGGATGCTCATTACATATTGCTAAGCTCTAGTCCTACATTTAAGCAAGCTTTAT
Source organism: Protopterus annectens (assembly GCF_019279795.1). NCBI lineage: Eukaryota > Metazoa > Chordata > Ceratodontiformes > Protopteridae > Protopterus > Protopterus annectens. The sequence goes on along the minus strand of NC_056730.1, from coordinate 225,781,511 downwards.
TATATGCCTTAGTTATTTTGCATTTTTATAGCAGAATTGATTTTAACCTTTATTCATTGCTTAGCACGCTCAACATTAATAGAACTTATTAGTGGGATAGCTTTGTGTCCCAACAACTCCCCCATCTGTGGAAAAGACTTCCTGTCCATGTCAAGCAGAGTATCTCACTAGCCCTCTTTAAGATGAACATGAATGACTGGATGGAAAACAGAAAATATCCCCCTGGGATCCCACCTGTGTTTCTGCAAGACAGGGAAAACAGGTGCTGACTTTGTAGGAACATGGTTGAAATTCTTGGCTAGGCTTATAAGGGCCTCTGGGCCAATAACGTAGTATCATCCTATGAACCTATAGCTATAAGCAAGTGGTCTTACCTTGTTAAAACTTCCTTTAGACATCCCTCCCAACAATACCAGAAGCAACACTCAAAGGCTTGGCAGAATTACTATATGGTGGAAAGGGGGCAAGCGCGATCCTCCTCAGTGTTTTAAGTAGCTGTGAAGATGGGTAATATTTCCGGAACTCCCTAGTGAAGCTGATGTTAGGGGGTTTAATACATATTTGGAGAAATTTTCCCATTTTTGGGTTTCACTTGATAGGATAGCCCCTCTTCACTAATTGCACTACACCATTTAATGTCGCCATATTTCCAAGTCTGGTAAGGGTATCTCTATTTGTTGTACTGGAGAATTGTAAAAGGCAGATCCTGCCTTTTAAACCTGGTTGACTTTTTCGAAACAGTCACTAGACCCATTGACGAGGGAAAGCAGTCCATACAGCCTACCTGGACTTGGCTAAAGCTTTCGACACAATACCCCACTCTGGCATCATAAACAAGCTCAACAACTTAAATGTAAATCCATATGTCACAAGATGGGTGGCAAACTGGCTAAAGGATAGAACCCATAAAGTCAAAATCGCTGGAGCCATGTCAGACTCAAAGCTAGTGACAAGTGGTGTCCCACAGGGATCTGTCCTGGGACCCCTCTTGTTGGGCATTTATTTCTCAGATGTGGAAGCAAACATGGGAGGGTTGTGGCTGACAAAGTTCACAGATGACTGCAAACTAGGCGCCATAGTTGATACACCAGCTGACACATACATCCTACAGAAAGGCCTCACTGAAATGAACAACTGGTGCTGGAGTCATGGCCTTAAACTAAATGCCAAAAAATGTATAGTCATCCCCTTTGGGAAAAACAAAGTGCCCACAAATTATCACATAGGCGGTAACCCACTGAGTACGGAAAAAGTAATCAGAGACCTGGGGACCCAAATCGATAGTGACCTCTCATTTGACACCCACGTTGCCAAAGTGGTTAGAAAGACTTTCTACCTTGCCCACCTTATCATGAAGGGATTCACATCCAGATCAAAGGAGGTCATTGTGCCCCTGTACTCCTCCCTTATCAGGCCCATGATTGAGTACAATGCCCCATTTGGTATGTACCTCACCCGGCACTTGCAACAGCTAGAGAGACCCCAAAAGTACCTCACCAAGAGGATCAAGGGTCTCCAACATGTCATATGCTGCCAGACTAAAGAAACTCCAGTTCTATTCAGTAGCATACCGCCTACTCAGAGGTGATCTGTGTCTGACGTACAAGGCCATGTCCAATCAGGAATTGATGGACATGCTCCACCTCAAAAAATCCAAATCCATCAGAACCACGAGAGCTAAAGATTTGAACCTCAGCACAAATATGAATAGGGCATGCTGGAGGGACAGATTCATAACCCAGAGGCTTTCCATACTCTGGAACAGAATCCCAGTTCATGTTAGGCAGAGCCCCTCACTGACTATCTTTAAGAGAAATCTTGACGAGTGGATGGGAGATCGTAGGTTTACCCCAGGGGTCATCTCTGTGTCACTACTAGACAGAGGCACAGTAAACTAATTCTATTATGTAATGGGGCCTCCACTGTGTCACTACTAGACAGAGGCACAGTATTCTAAATCTATTCTGTACACTTTTGTACCATTACATGGGGTGACAAAAGCCACATCACTATGGTTAGGCTTATAAATGCCCCAGGGCAGATAGCCTAGTACCAAACTATGAAACTATGAAATATGTAGTTGTCAGAATTATGCTATTGCTATGGTTTAATGTTTACACTGCTTTCTAATTGGCTGTTTCTTTTTGTTTGTAATATTTACAGTATATTTTGTACTTTAGTAGATTTTTCTAACTGCTTGGTGAGAAAATAAAGATATGTATTGCTTTAATGTGTTTGAATGCTATTTGTTGGTTTTGCTTCATAATCTTGTCTGCAAACACTGGGGATGAGTAATTATATACTTAAGCACCTAGGAATGGTTCTTTACAAAAATGTCATAGGGAAATAATTTTTGGTGGAGCTTGTGTCGAGGCATATAATCTGACAGCTGGGAAACAAGTTTAGGATGTTAATATTAGTCTATTTATGAGTGATCCTGTTGTGACTCTAACCTAAACAATGAAGCAGATTTCTGTAGCGTTTCTATTAATGTGGAAAACTAACTCCTGTTTTAATAACATCTTTAAAAAACATGCATCCGCTGCAGTACAGTTATTTTTTCATGCTAGTGAATTCACTCTTTACGTGCGCACATTTCTTTTTCACTGACTATTAATTTTCTTTTTGTGTCTTATGGAATAACGGGATTAGAAGTAGTAAATAATGTTGTGCACACACACTGGTGAGAATAAATGTTGAAAGGGGCTGGAAATGTAGAAGAGACGTAATAGCAGTTAAAAATATTACGCAGTTTCATTGTATTTAATGTCTAATCTTTACCACAATGGAGCAGTTCTGATGTTTGATGTTTAGTTTACATCAAACTGATAGCTGAAATTGAGTGTTTAAGGCAACTATCTCTTTTGATGTTGTTGTGCTTGGTTTATTTATTTATATTATTTTTATATAATCTTAACTCTTTTTATAGCAGAGGTCCGTGGAGTAAATGTCCATTAACTAATTTGGTCATGTTTTAGTATTTTTGTTATTGCTAAACATTCATTTTTAAGGTGTTACCCAGAATGCCAAGGGATGTGCTGGTGGTCTATTATGACATCAGCATGAGCATAAAAATGAAAATAAAAATAAAATGAAATTGGGACTTAAAGGAGCCACTCAGGAATTTGTGGCATCCTATTATTTTGTGCTCAAAAGCAGTAAAACTGAGGAATTCGCTATGGTTGAGAGATATGAGCAGCGGCTGCCTCAAGCCCTGCCACAAATGTTGTAATAAAAAGCCCAAGCTAAGCATAGTGTACTCGGTCAACTAAACAGCGATCGTCTGCCAATAAAAGTCTATGAACTTAAAGAAGAACTGAGAACTTGTCTTTTCTTTAACTGGATGAAATAGCACAGCTAAAGACCATACCTCTTTACCCCCAGACCTGGAGAAGTCACTACCACTACAGGAAAGCCAAAGTAATTACCAAGACAAAACAGGATAATCAAACCTAACAAGGACTACTTAAGTAACGAGGACCTCCTAATTACAAGGTACATTATCCTGCTATATTTTTGTTTACCTCAGCACCTGCTTGTAGAAGGCTGAGTTTATATTTGCCACCTCAGATCTGGGACTGCGCATCACCATATTTATTTTCCTGTATAATCAGAGTAAATCCAATTTAGACTGATTGAAGTTCATTCCTCAGGATAACAGGCTTCTCTTCCTCACTCCTACATTTGCTTCCGCACAAAGCCCATTTAACCCCTTCCAGAAGTCCCATTGGGACTACAAGCAAGTAAATCTAACTCTATTAATGAGGGATAATTGTCAGATACAGAATAAACAGCTATCACTCTTTATCTTCTAGACTTGTTTTACGCCTAAAAATCTGTGTATGTTTTGTATCATACATCCTTGATTTGGCAATGGCATGACATTCTTTTCTCATTCATTGGTTCATACATGGTTATTAGACTGTCAGACCAAGCGCCCTTTTAAGCCTAGCTCAGCTTACCCCAAATTTACCAAAATATTGCTGAAGTGTCAGTATCCCAAGAAATTTATCAGTTTATAATATAGGCTTTTTATATATCAAGGTTTACGGGCTGCCCCTTTCCATTAGAGCCATAGGTGCCAACCATTGTAAATTTGTAATTTCCCATCCATTGGTCCAAGTTACATTTAAATAGGGTTAAGGATGAGCTTTGCTTTAATTGGATGAGAAGCCTGTACCAGATAGGGCATAATCTTTGAGACACATTCCTGCCCTGTTTATATCACAGCCAAGGCTTTGGTTCTTTCAATGGGTATTTGTGATGCTATTTGTTTTGCAGATGTACAACAAATTCATCAGTGTGGGATCAGTGGATGCCTTGTAGGCCAGGAACAGATTACTGTGCAGTAGTTGGTAGGAGACCAAGTACAGGGACTGGGCTTTGAGAAGGTGCACATCAGACTTGCTGTTTACTCCATGCATTCTTTTTGTGAGGAACCTCTGTGGCTCTCAAGCTGATGCAAGTGCTTGGTCAGTACATGCCAAAGGGTGCTTTGCACTTGATGATCTAATGAGAGCCAAATACAGCAAAATAAATTACCTCCATGGATGTGAATTCCCTTACTTATAAGTTATTCAGTGAAGAGTCATTTTTTTTTCACCACAGTAGATACATCGTGGTCAAAAATCAGATTACTTTATTTGTCTCATTGAGTTTTAGACTGTGGCCCCAGCACATGTTGCCATCTGCAACAAGTGTTCTTGAAGGGTAACTGTGTTTTTAGAGGATTCAGTGACAATGCCTTGTTTGCAGTCATTTGCATCATGGTCAGTTAGAAACTACTGACATTTGCCTTGACTTCAGAGAAGCAGATGCTGAAAAGGAGAGGCCAGATCAAAAATCCTTATGGGACTCCACTAGTGACTGCCCTCATTTCAGAGGTGGATTCTCCTATCCTAGCTTCTCATGCTCTATCAGTGAGTCAGCTGGCTATGCATTGGATGACATATGGGTTTTTGACTAATTTTATAAGTTTATCTACAAACTATTCTCTCTAGTGTTCAGCACCAGCCAAACAATTACACTATTATGACCCCCCCCCCACCTGTCCAGCATATAATCATCGGTTCTGATGACCTCAGGTGAGGATTAGGACTATGACAATCCATCTGCATTTACGTATTGATGACTTAGCTGATGCAAACTTTTAACGAAAATGAATTGTAGAGATAGGTTCCACCTGGTATGCTTTGAATCACTAGCTCTTTGCTTGTAGAGCCATTAAACAGAGTATGATCTATAACTTAAACGAAATCTCCACCCAACAGATAAAAAATAGAGACAGCCCAGTTAATGGCTAAACATTCATTTTCAAATGCTAAATATTTCCATTCAGTGTTACTCAGTGTTCCGCTTATACAACATTTTGGGAATTAATCACCCCCCCCCCCCATGTTATGTGTCAGTACTATGATGCCTTCCTCCGAAGCATCCATGAATATATGGGATTTCATTTAATTTTCATAAAAGTTTGGTCAGCCATCTATGTCCATTTGTCATTTAATAGAACCCTATCTTTAGTCAGATCTGCTGTGGAGGGCATGCTATCAAAGCAAATAATATAAATATATATGATCAAACTATGCTGTTAATCTGATCAACTATTTGTAGCCTAGCCACTTGATCCCACACTGAATTTACCCCAAAATGGAACTAGTACCAGAACCCCAACAGGATGAATTACTTGGATGTAGATACACCACATTTCCCTATATGCTTGAAGGGCCAGTCCAGATGCCCCAATGGGATGAAGTACTTTAGACTGAGTTACAACTCCTTTCCATGAATGCTTGAGTGGCCAGACTGGGTGTGTACTTATGATTGCCAATTCAGCCATTAAGGTTGTCTTGAAAAACTTCAGAGAACAACTATGCTTTAAAGCTAGGAGGATTATATTCCATAAAAGAACTAATCTTTATAAGAGTTACCCATCATGCCAACAGGTGCAAGTCCTATTTATATTCTGAAGGAAGTTTGGATCTCTTGAGCAGATGTTTACAGTGTTATTAGTATTGTGTATATGAAGGAGGTTGTGTAGTACTAGGTCCTTTGAGGCTGTCTAGGCTATGCAGATGTCTCCTCTCTGAAGCTGATAGGACACAGATTAAAATGACAGCTTTTTATGGTGGTTAGACTAGCTTAAAATGGACATACTCCTGACTGGCTTAGTAAGGAGAATGCTGTGGTCTCTCAAGCTGAATTATGTGCTTAGATACGCACATAACAAATGGGAGCATTATATTCTACAATTGTAAGGATAAGGAAGAGGTATCGGAGGCTGATCACTGCATTGTATCTATATACTCTACAATTGTAAGGATAAGGAAGAGGTAGAGGAGGCTGATCACTGCATTGTATCTATATATTCTACAATTGTAAGGATAAGGAAGAGGTAGAGGAGGCTGATCACTGCATTGTATCTATATATTCTACAATTGTAAGGATAAGGAAGAGGTAGAGGAGGCTGATCACTGCATTGTATCTATATACTCTACAATTGTAAGGATAAGGAAGAGGTAGAGGAGGCTGATCACTGCATTGTATCTATATACTCTACAATTGTAAGGATAAGGAGGAGGTAGAGGAGGCTGATCACTGCATTGTATCTATATACTCTACAATTGTAAGGATAAGGAAGAGGTAGAGGAGGCTGATCACTGCATTGTATCTATATACTCTACAATTGTAAGGATAAGGAAGAGGTAGAGGAGGCTGATCACTGCATTGTATCTATATACTCTACAATTGTAAGGATAAGGAAGAGGTAGAGGAGGCTGATCACTGCATTGTATCTATATATTCTACAATTGTAAGGATAAGGAAGAGGTAGAGGAGGCTGATCACTGCATTGTATCTATATACTCTACAATTGTAAGGATAAGGAAGAGGTTGAGGAGGCTGATCACTGCATTGTATCTATATACTCTACAATTGTAAGGATAAGGAGGAGGTAGAGGAGGCTGATCACTGCATTGTATCTATATACTCTACAAATGTAAGGATAAGGAAGAGGTAGAGGAGGCTGATCACTGCATTGTATCTATATACTCTACAATTGTAAGGATAAGGAAGAGGTAGAGGAGGCTGATCACTGCATTGTATCTATATACTCTACAATTGTAAGGATAAGGAAGAGGTAGAGGAGGCTGATCACTGCATTGTATCTATATACTCTACAAATGTAAGGATAAGGAAGAGGTAGAGGAGGCTGATCACTGCATTGTATCTATATACTCTACAATTGTAAGGATAAGGAAGAGGTAGAGGAGGCTGATCACTGCATTGTATCTATAATATATATACTCCAGATGAACATTCTGTCTATACAGAAGGACTTTCTAACAGCAGGGGTAATGTGCTGGACAAAGGATAGTTGATTGTCCATGAAAGTACATTCATCCCTAATGACTAAGTGAATTTTTGGGAGGTGTTACATATGTAATATATGCATGGGTACCCAGGTTTACCAAAGTACACAATGCTGGATTTCTTGGTATTTAGTTTCAGGTTTTGGTCTAAGCACTACTTGTTAATGCAAATTAGGTCCTCTTGAAGAATCTGGTGGTTATTTAGGGTGTTTATGATGGTACCCAGTTTGGAAGTGTCCCATGGTATCAGCTTTGACATCAGAGAAGTACATACCAAAGAGGAGTGGTTCCAGTACATATTCGTAAGGTACCCCACTGGTACCTATTCTTTTTGTGAGGGTGTGCCTTCAAGATTAATAGATCTGTTCAGTTTGCTATCCATTGGGTAATGTAGGTGTTTACATTTACTTTGATTAGCCTATCAATGATGGTAGAATGTGCAATTGTAAGAAACTCTTTGTCCAAGTCTAGTTAAGCTGTCTAAACCAATTTGCATGATTCAAATGCCTTGGTTACTTTTTCAAAAAGATCCATCAAGTTTTGGAGACAGGATATGCCTTTAACAAAGCCATTTTGGTTTGTATCTAGGGTAAAAATACTTACATTTTTGTTAATAGTTCCATAATGATGCACTCCACTACCTTATGAGGTCTATAGGTATATCATTTTCCAGATAGGTAGTGAGTCCCTCTTTGTGGAGTGGGATGACTATAGCAGCTCTCCATTCTGCTGTCTTGACTCCAGTGGAGAGACTGAGACTAAATAGACTTAATAATCATTCAGCCGGCCAATGTTTGGTGCTGAGCCTGGCATATTATCCATACATATGGATCTAGTATTCTTAGCCTTGGATAGAGAACTTAGGACTTGCCCAGAGGGGATCGGTGTGACACAGCCATAGTAATGTGCTGAATACAATCACACAAAGATAGAGGAGTAAAGTATGCTTTGAATTTGTCCACTAATATGTTGGCTATGCCCTCAGTGGGTGAGTATGTGCGGTTATTTCATATTAATTCTAGGCATTTTTGGGTACGCTAATATGTTGGCTATGTCCTCAGTAGGTGAGTATGTTTTGTTATTTCATATTAAGTTTGGACATTGTTGGGTGTACTAATATGATGGGTATGTCCTCAGTGGGTGAGTATGTGCTGTTATTTCAAATTAATCCTGGGTATTGTTGGGTATTATTTTTGATGTTTATGAAATTACTAAAGAAGGCTTTGTGATCAGCATGCTAGGCAACTCTCATTACTAGATGATTTGCAGTATTTGGTTTTCTTCCTTTGTTAATATTTATGAGTTCTTCTGTAGCTGATAGAATGGTAATTTTGCTTTTATGGGCTATGAGGGTCTGCCTCTTATTATGCAGTTTGTTAATTCTGGGATTCCAGCTAATGGGTGTGTCCTAAAATTTGGCACTGTATTTATGCAGTATGGGAATCAAATCCCCAATTCCAGCATGGAATTTGGCACAGAATTCATCTGAGAATAGGGCCATGTGGAATGTGGAGTATTTAGAATGAGGATGGTGTTTGAATTTCATTAAATCATCAGTAAATTAGACTAGATTCTCCTTGCAGTAATCTCTGAAGATGGAAAGCTAAGTTGCTGAGCAGAATGGAGAGGCTGGTTGGTGAGAATCAGGTTCAATAGTTTTGGACTAATTGATCTAAGAAGTTGGCAATAATGAAGTCCAGAGATCTTTGTGCATGCTTATTTGTCATACGTTGGGTTCCCCAATTTATGGAGACATAGCTTAAGTCAGCCAAGAAGAAAGAGTTGGACTCTATATTAAGGGTTGTTAGTTTGTTAAGATATGCCTTATTGCTTGCCAAGTTCATAGAGGGGGAAACAGTAGTAGGAACAATGTGTAAATGAGGTTTGCTTATTGTGAGAAGGATGTGGAAGACTTCAAGGTCACTGTCTTGAGTTATGAGTCTCAAGGAAAAATGGTTTCTTAGGAACACAGATACTCCCCCTCCAGCTACACTTTCTAATTCAGCACTGGGAATGAAGGACGGGTAGGCCTTAAATCTGCAGGATTGCTGTTCTGAAACCATGTTTTAGCAATTTCACATATATCTATACTTCTAGGGTTATGAATGCCTGGATGGTGTGCAACTTTTTATTAAGGTTTCTAGCACTGAGTAGTGTTAACTTAATATTGATTTGATTTTGATTGGCTACGTAGGTGATTTGAGGAGATTGGCCTTGCCCAAAAAAAGCATTATGGAGGTGGGAAAGGTCTTGGCCAATATATGGAAACCATGATGAGAGATATGCAGGCCATCTGTAGCAAAGCAGCTGGGTTGTCAGTCATTTCCTCCCTTGGCTGATATACATTGCATCCCTTAGAATGACACCATAAACTGAGCCAATATTTAAAGTTAGTTATCTTTTGTTTGTACTGAGTCATCATTCCTGGTGATGGTAGGATACTACTCAATATTAGTTCCACACCCAATTCAGATGCATACTTTGAAAGTTCCATCATGTCCCACATCATATAATTCAAGGAGGTGCATCTCAAGTCATTCACTCCAATAGTTCATAATTAAGTCATATATATACACCTGGGGAAATGGACTTGAAGGTTCTAGTGGACAGAGGCAGCCAGTCATTCACCCTCCCTATATAAATCAAATTTGTGGGTCACATTTGGGTTGCACAGCTAGACTTTTAAAGGGACTAATGGTCATTAGCCTAGTATACAGCTATGAACAACTGAACCTATGAAACTGCAGATCCTTAAACCAGAGAGACAGTGAACTGTCACTCTGTCCTTGAGCAGCCTAGTGAGTCTAGCATGTGTGCGCCAAACTAAGAAGTCACCTATAAACAGCACATTGCCAGATATACTAGGTTAGTTTTGCTGTCTTTAGGGCTTCCAAATGCTGGCTGTATTTACTCTAATGTCAGACTGTTGTACATAGGTTTAGACCTGTTCATAGGTTCATAGGTAGGTACTAGGCTATTGGCCCAAGGGCCTAAGTAAGCCTAGCCAGCAAGGTTCCCTGGCTTACGCCACCCAAAAAGTTAATTTCCTGTGCCTCTGTTGAGCAAAGCCACAGAAGTGATCCCTGGGGTGTATTTCCTATTTCCCATCCACTCATCAAGATTTTTCTTGAAGAGTACTAAAGAGGAACTTTGCTTAACATAGATGGGTAGCTTGTTCCAGAGTATAGGAAGTCTCTGGGACAGGAATTTATCCCTCCAGCATGTCCTGTTTATTGTGGTGACAAGATTTAGGTCCCTAGAGCATGTAGCTCAGAGGGATTGGGATTTCTTTAGGTGTAGCATGTCCAACAGCTCTGGGTTTAACATAGCTTTATATGTTGGGCAAAGATCTCCTCGGAGTAGGCGATATGCTACAGAGTAAAGTTGGAGTTTTTTGAGATGGTCAGTGTAGGGCATCTGTTTGAGGCTAGTAATACTCTTTGTGAGGTACTTCTGTGGTCTTTCCAGCTGCTGCAGATGTCTTGTGAGGTACATTTCAAAAGGGGCATTGTACTCTATAATGGGTCGAATGAGTGCCGAGTAAAGGGAAACAATGGCCTCTTTTTTCCTGGATGAGAACCCTTTTGTGATGAGGTGTGCCACACAGAAAGATTTCCTGACTACTGTGGCGATGTGATTATCAAAGGAGAGACTACTGCCCACCTGGGTCCCAAGGTCTCTTATCACACATTCAGCATTAAGTATACTGCTGTTTATGTCGTAGTTCATGGTTACAGAGTTTTTACCAAAGGGGATGACAATGCACTTTTTGGCATTGAGCTTGAGGCCATGCCTCTGACACCAGGCATCTGTCTCAGTGAAGCTCTTCTGTAGGATGTCCACATCATTTGGGGACTCGACTATGGCTCCTAGTTTGCAGCCATATGCGAACTTCATTAGCTAGATGCCTTCTGTGTTAGCCTGTACTTCAGAGAAGTAAATAACAAACAGGAGAGGTCCCAGGACTGAACCCTGTGGTACTCCACTTTTCACCGGTTTGAAGTCAGATTTAGAGTCTGCAACTTTTACAGTGTGGGTTCTGTCAGTGTACCAGTTGGCAACCCATCTTGTGACATAGGTATTTATACCTAGTTTAGTGAGTTTAGCTATAATTCCAGAATGGGGGATGGTATCGAAAGCCTTGGCGAGGTCAAGATAGGCTGTGTGAACCACCTTACCCCTGTCTATGCCTTTGGTGACTGCCTCAAAGAAGTCGATCAGGTTCAGAGGACATGATCTGCCTTTCACAATCCCCAGCTGGGTGTGGTCCAGAGTTTGGAGGCTACCAATGTCTTTGTTTACGAGTTCCATGATGATATGTTCCATGGCCTTGCAGACCAGACTCGTCAGGCTAATAGGGCGGTAGTTCCCAGGATCAGTGGTGGCTCCCCCTTGGTGGAGTGGGATAACTGTTTCTGTGCACCATTCAGTGGGCACAAAGCCTGATGTGAGACTATGATTGAACATGGTGCTTAGGTGGGGAGCCAGTTCATTCTGAAGTTCATGTAAAATGCAGCCTGGGATGTTGTCCGGTCCCATGGATGTTGTGTTTTTGGTTTTAGAGAGTGCAGCTTTTACCTGCATAGATGTGATTACAGGGACTCTACATTCTTCCTGTATAGATACGGGCCCTTTAGGGGGTGAGAGGGGGGTAAAGTTAGCCCTGAACCTATCTGCCAGGATGTTGGCAATATCAGTTGGTTCTGTAATTTTCATGCCATTGTGCTGTAACAGATTTGGGTGTTGACATTGAGATCCTTGACATAGTATAGAATGCTTTATGGTTGCCCTTAGAATCAATGATGATTTTGTTTTTATAGCTAGCTTTGGAGGATCTTATAAGGGATCTCAACTTCTTACTGAGGCTGACCAGGGAGCTTCTCCACTCATGGGATTTTACGCTCTTTTCCAACAGTTTCTTCCTTCTGTTGGAGAGTTTGTTTATGGCAGGGGACCACCAGATTGGCTTCCTTTTTTGGAGGATAGTGTCTTGGTTCTGTTTGGGATAGCACGATCCATGCACTTGTGTAAATGCTTGTAGAGTGCATTTGTGTAGGATTTAGCAGTTGTAACTGCATTGTCCATCTGCATGGGTGTGATGAAGTTTGCCACTTTGTCTTAAGAAGCATGAAATTGGCTTTGGAGAAAGTTTTTAACATGGTTTCCTTAATGGTGGGTGGGGGCAGGATATGGATATCTAGGGTCATTAGCTTATGGTCGGATCTGACCAATGAGGAATTGATTTCAGGTGTGGAACTCATGTTGATAATGACTAGGTCTAGGATATTGCTGCCCTTGGTGGGGATGTGGATAAGTTGATCCAGGGCATTGGAATTTATGAATTCCAGAAAGTGTTGAGTGAAAAAGTTGGTACATGAGTAGTTTTCCCAGTTAATGGTCGGGTAGTTGAAATTGCCCAGTATTAGGGTGTTTGGTTGAACCCTAATATTTTCTATTATATCAAGAAAAGAGGAGTGGGAATCCTTGGGCATGGGGGGGGATCTGTAGCAAGCTACAATTTGGATTGCAGTTTTGCCCAGAGTTAGTTGCCCTTGGATAACCTCAGATGCATTATGCTGTGCAACTAGCTTGGAGGTGTGGATATCCTTAATGAATATCGACACACCTCTGCCTTTGGTGTTTTGGCCCAGGTTAGATGGCCGAAAAGTGTGGTATGAGATTTAGCCTGGTAATGCAGGGGTGCTCTCTAGAGCCCTGAACCAGGTCTCAGTCACTGCACAGATATCAATGTTCTCCATTTTAAGTTGTGCCTCGAGTGGGTGCATTTTGAGATTTAGACTTCTAGCATTGAGTAGCATTACCCTCAGTTATTGCTTGCCTGTTCCTGTTATGGTGGTGAATTTGCCATTTGAACCTTGCCTAAAAAAGGCACTATAGGGGAGGCAAGAGCCTTAGCCAGTATCCTGAATCCCAGGGGTGACAGATGCAGGCCATCTCTGGCAAAGCATCGTGGTCTGTCGACCATGTCGTCCCAGGCAGACAGATACTGGATCCCTTTAGAATGACACCAGAAGCTTAGCCAATTGTTGAAGTCAATCATTTTGTCCTTGTACTGCAGTATAATTCTGGGTGATGGCAGGATGCTACTCAGGGCTAGGGTCATACCTGTCTGGGCTATAATATCGGAGAGCTCTTCCATGTCTCTTTTCATGAAGTCCAAGGAGGTACATCTCAGGTCATTCACACCAACATGGACAATGACAGAGTCATAATTGTACTTGTTGTGGAGTGACCTGAGTGCGTGGGTTATGTGGCAATTCCTGGCACCCAACAGGCAGCTGACAGTAACCTTCTCCTTGATTAGCCTGGTGAATGGGACATCAGTGTGCCTGACTACAGTTGAGTATAGGTAGATTTGATGGTTTAAACTGATGCCTAGATTTTGGGGTTCTAAGAGATATGTGTAAAGATTTTTAATTGCATCTGCATAAAACATTATTTCTAGTATATGAATATTGCACAAGTATGGCTGGGGTAAGACGGTGTTAAGCTCGGTGAATGCATCGAATTTAGACAGAGACACTTCCAGGTTAGTTATGTATTTATACTTCTCACAGAGAGTCATTTTGATTAAGTAAGAGTTCAGTTACAATGCCTTAGTATACCATGTGGTTTAAGGATGGCAACAGAAGAAGGATTCATCTGCTGCCTCCCAGTGACGACCAGTGCGAATCTATGATGAAGGTTTTTGAGGAGTGGAGAGGGGCATGGAGAACAGTATACAGTGGATGTTTGCTGGACTTCAGAAACACAAAACCATTTAGATAAAAGAAGGACCACAGAAATCTGCTCATGCCAGCTTATCTCAGAGCAGCTCTGCATAGCCCACCACTAGGTGCTTTGATGAAGCTAAAGTGGATAAATCCCTAAAAGGAGTTAGAAGAATATACCCTTTCAATAGTAGTGGCATTAAGAATTTACTTGCATGCAGTACCCACTATATAAATATTACAACCATGCCCTGTGTTCAGCATACCCCTGTCCAGGATGTAACAATCAAAAAACAAAATAACAAAAAACAAGTTAAATCTGAAGCTGCAGTTCTCCACAATACCCAGCACCTGCGGTAATTTGTCTATCACTAACTAAAGACTTGCAGCAATTTAGCTATCACTAATTTAGGTCAAAAATCCACAAAGTGTTATGTTACTTTGAAGAGAGTCTGACAACCACCAAAATAACTTTCATAAGCTGTTATATACAAGCATTTTCATAGCTTTTATTTAGCATTTTTTGTTCATTTTCATACCATGAACTTCATCAGATCAAATTACTAATCCAAGATGGTGAATATACTCTTCAAACAGAAACAACTTAATTGTTCAAATCAGAAAACAAAAAGCAGATTTATTCAAAGCAGAGAATAAAATGCAGAAACAGTATCAAACAATGCAAAAACCAGCTCCAAATGGTAATATCAGTTAGACAACTTAAGAGGAGACTCAAAAAAAGAAAATAATTAGCTTCCATGCTTTACTTCAACTTTAAAAATCCAGTACATAGTCTAACACTAAGTGCATATGGTGCACCCTATGGAGTATAATAAGTAACCAAGACTGAGCTACACTTTGCACAGCAGGTATCTATCAAGAAAACAAAGCAACCAATGAAAAGCAATTGGAATCTAAAGCCCAAATACTATAAGCTACTCAAGACTTGCTGTAATTTGTCTATTACTCACTTAGGTCAAATCACTACTTAAATTAAAGATGGCCAATTTATATAGGCCAAACGTATTAATCAAAGCAGAAAATAAAATGCAGAAACAGTATCAGATAATATAGAAAGCAAACCTAAATTGCTGTATTGATTAGGAATCCAAAGTGCAGGCACTAAAAAAAAAAAGCAGTACTTTATGGCTGAACTGCCATATTAATTGGCTAAATATAGAAAAACCCTTGATCTATTTCTTTTTTTTTTTTTTTAATAGTAACACAGGTAAAAAACACACTCTTCAAAGCTAAAAATACAGCATCCATGGGACCAGATGACATCCCGGGTCGTGTACTACATGAACTACAAAATTAACTGTCACCTCATCTAAGTGTCATGTTGACTCATACCCTCACCTCAGACTTCGTGCCCACTGAGTGGCGCACAGCTACATTTATCCCACTCCACAAGGAGGGATCCACCTGGGATCCCGGGAACTACCACCCCATCAGTATGCTGAGCCTGATCTACAAGGCCATGGAACTTATTATCATGGAACGTATAAACAAAGATATTGGCAACCTTCAAACACTGGATCCCACCCAGTCTGGGTTCGGGAAGGGCCGATCTTGTCTCCTGAACCTGATTGACTTCATCGAATCAGTCTCCAGAGCTGTGGACGAGGGTAAGGCGGTCTACAGAACCTATCTGGACCTCGCCAAGTCCTTTAACACCATTCCCCACTCTGGAATCATAGATAGACTTACTAAGCTGGGCATTATTCCCTATGTCACTTGATGGGTTGCAAACTGGCTTACTGACAGAACCCAGACTGTAAAAGCAGCCGACTCCAAATCCATCTCCAGACAAGTGACAAGTGGAGTACCTCAGGGTTCAGTCTTGTGACCGCTCTTCTTTGGC
The DNA here is from genome assembly GCF_019279795.1 of Protopterus annectens. Lineage (NCBI taxonomy): Eukaryota > Metazoa > Chordata > Ceratodontiformes > Protopteridae > Protopterus > Protopterus annectens. Next base: position 225,765,546 of record NC_056730.1, on the reverse strand, counting down.
ATCTACTTCTTTGAATTACAGGCCAACACTAAGGGACTATGGCTAACAAAGTTCACAGATGACTGCAAACTGGGAGCCATTATTGAAACCACAAATGATGTGGATATTGTACAAAAAGGCTTGACAGAAACAGATGCTTGATGCCAAAGCCATGGTCTCAAGCTCAATGCCAAGAAATGTATAGTTATCCCCTTTGGGAAAAAACATGTACCCATGAATTACCACATAAGTGGCAGTACACTAAACACCGAAAGTGTGATAAGAGACTTAGGGACACAGGTGAACAGTTGTCTCACCTTCGATAACTACATTGACACAACAGTCAGGAAATCCTTCTATGTGGCACACCTCAGCACTAAGGGCTGTTCATCCAGAAAAAAAGAGGTCATTGTCCCACTGTACTCATCCCTCATTAGATCCATTATAGAATAGAATAGAAAAATTGGTATGCACCTCTCAAGACATCTGCAACAACTGGAAAGGCCACAGAAATACCTCACTAAAAGAATCACAGGCCTAAAGCAAATGTGCTATGCTGACCGCCTTAAAAAACTCCAGCTATACTCTGTTGCATATCGTCTACTCAGAGGCGATCTCTGCTTAACATACAAGGCCATGTCAAACCCAGAGCTGTTGGGCATGCTATACTTAAAGATATCCCAATCCCTCAGAGCCACATGCTCCAGTGATCTAAATCTTGTCATCACCTTAAACAAAACATGCTGAAGGGATAGGTTCTTGATCCAGAGACTCCCCAGACATGTCAAGCAGCGCACCTCTTTGGCCCTCTTCAAAAGGAACTTTGAAGATTGGCTGGGAGAAAGGAAATTCACCCCAGGGATCACGTCAGTTGCCCTGCTAGACAGGGGTCCAGGGAAGTAAACAGTGTGGGAAGAAATAGCCAGGGAATTGCTATGGCTAGGCTTGAATAGGCCCTAGGGCTGATAGCCTACTACCAACCTATGAACCTATGGGTACAGGTCAGTTTTGCATAGCTTCTACCTTGTCAGCCTGTGGTTTTACTCTACTTCTGCTTTTATTTAGAGGAGTTGGTTGCCAATCTTGCTATTCAGAAAGAGCTTAGAAAAGCTTGGATCTTGGGGGGATAAATGTCCTTGCTTTTCATGAAGGGAGTTGACTTTCCCAACTTTCCAAGAAAACAACTCCATCTTCAATGTAAACCATGACATATCCAGTCTGAGGTCTAATCATCATGTCTGTTTGTTTGTTTGTCTTTTCGGCTTTTTCCCAGTTAGGGGTTGCCACAGCGGAACTCCGGTCCGCTAATGATTGGCAGAAGATTTTTACGAAACGCCGAAGTGCCAGCTCAATGCCCAACCTTCACTGAAGGCACGCCCATTTACGCATGCATGTCTTTCGAATGCTACCCAACTATGGGGAGGACATGCAGACTCCACACAGAAGGCACTCCCAAGCCATGCCGAGAATCGAACGGGAGAACCACTTGCTGTGAGGTAACAACGCTACCACCGTACCACAGCAGCATTTCTCATCATCATGTCTGTAAGCCTCTGAAATGTTGCTGGAGCTCCATGCAGGTCACATGGCATGGTCTTACAGCAGAAAAGTCCATTCAACATGAAGAATGCTGCTTTATCCTTTGTCCTTGATATTAGTTGAATTTATTATCAATATTTGGTGAAATAGCACACATGTAGATTTGCACAAAATTTCAAACATTGCCTCTACTCCAGACATGGGGTATGAATCAAAGATGGAAATGCTTTTTAAGAGTACTGTGCTGACCCGCAGTTATGACATCCTCTTGAAGTGAGAACCTCGTGACCATTGTAACATTGTTTTCCTGAATGGTGAGTTAAAGAATGCAAAGCAAAATGCAGTTAGTGAATAGTGTGTGAACATGGAGGTGGATCTTTGAAGAGCTGTATAGTCAGGCTGTACCTACTGGGATGAAAAGAAAAATTGCTAGAACACTAGAGCAATTTCATGGCCTGACAAATGTTGTGCAAGTAATATGCACAGAGCTGGAGATGTGAGGAAGGAGGAGGCTGCATCTGAGGCAAAATCCCTAGTAGTTAACAGGCAAGGGAAGTCAGTAGAGCAGTAAATAACCAGGCCTCAGCCAGAAGTTCAGGATTTTAAAGACATTTTGGGTGGTTTAATAGTAAAGTGTGATGGCAAGGAAAGTGAGAGTCACAGGAAAAAGCAATCAAATACTGGGTCTGGCAGAGGGAGTGGAAAGGGAGCGTTAGTGAAGGTTTGTGGACAGACAGTTAAGTCAGACCTCAGGCAAGGTTTCATACATAGATTGAAAGGTGCTCATGCTTATAAAGTGGATTGACTAGTTAGTACAGGCAAGACACTGACATTTAATAGTAAAGCTGCACAGTTATAGGTTCAGAGACTGACTGTTGAAACAGGGTGCACTGCTTAAGTCTTTCTGGATGGCAGAGATCAGATTAAGATATTGGACTCCTCTATGATCACCATATTGCCAAATGTGCAAGCTGTGTGTACAGGAGAAAATCACTATCCCTGGCACTGTACAATTTGAAGAAGGAGGGTGTGTGGTAAAGGTGAACAATCTATTTTAAAAATAAAATATAAATGGTTAGTATTATTGGATGGGAAACAAAGAAAGAAGCACTTTATGTGTTTAAGAAGGTGTTGGGACTAAATTACAATGGCTGCTTGATGGTACTGCACCCTATATAGTCAATCAACAGATCTGTGCCAAAGGGATATGGAAGTGAATGTCAATGCACAACAGCTGGAGAAAGAGGAGGAGAAATGCATTGGGATCTGCCCAGGAGGAAATAACATACTGTATGGGTACATGTGAATGGTCTAGGAAACTTGCTCTTGGAGTCAACAAAAGGAGAGCATTTGTGTTAATGTCATTGGGAAAATGACAGTATTACATGGGCTTGGGATGGGACAGATTTCTTTTCCATAGAAGGGCAAACAGCAACTATGGAGTAACTGGGACAACACGGTGACTTTGTAAGAATTCTTGTAGAAAGGGTCAGAAGGAGGTCACAAGCTGAGAGTAGAAAAGGGTAAAGTGGAAGACCACTTTGGGAATAGGGGTTATACAGAGAGTCCAACAGAAATATGGGCCAGACCACTGATAAAGAGGACTTCATCCTCGGGATTTGTTACACATCTGGCTTAGAAGGACTGAGCAGGCAGATAAGAATGAGTAGGAATGGGGAATAAGTTGCCTGGTACTACCAAAAGTATTCTTTTTCTTCATTAAATGTCACCGCCCTGTGAGTATGTGTTGAAATAGTGATAGAATAAGGGTAGTAGGGGTGAGGTGAGTACTCAATGGTGTTGAAGGAATAGGAAAGTTGTGACAGAGAAAAGGGATATAAATTGATCTCTTATGCAAATAGCAAAGGGGAATGTGTGTTTTGTATGTCTCAGTTTAACTGCTTAGACATAGAGAAAATATGTTAGCTTAAATCTTATGTCATCAGGAGTTCATAGGATCAAAAAATATGACTGTTCAAGTAGTCTGGTAATGGTTAATCATCTTTGTATTGGAAGGGCCTTTGCGAGACACTGGAAGATGAATGCTGAATTGGTCAATTTGATTGAGCTGTCAAAGGTTGTGACTGCAAAACTGACTCGTATCTTGATGTTACCTCTGATTTGTGAAAATTAAAACATAAATGCAAAAAGTAGAGTGTATATTGCATTTTGGTTAAGTGTGAAATTTTAATAGCTGTATTTTAAGTAGGTGGTTTTAAAGAAAGTGATTAGGGAAGTGAAACTATTGTGCTGTATTTAATATTGCTAGTTATTTTTTATTCCAGCTCTGCGTAAATTGAAGGATTGACCATGGAATGTTGGGAATAATAGGTTTAAATGTAAAACCTCAGGAAAAGAAGACTTTGGAGGCCTCCTGTGAGTGTGTGTGTGTGTGTGTGTGTGTGTGTGTGTGTGTGTGTGTGTGTGTGTGTGTGTGTGTGCGCGCATGTGTGTATAACAGGAGTATAAGACAAATGACATGCTCAATGCAACTGTTATACTTATAATGGTGACACAATTGTTTCAGCTTTTTTGAATGTGTACTATCTTTCAAGAGTAGAGGGAATTTTGGAAATTGGAATACTATATATACTATATAGTAAATGTTCATGGTGAAAATAGCATGCTGTAAATACCGTGTTAGAGGAAGCCTTCGATAGTACAGTATGGAAAATGTTTAATGGATAGTAATTAAATATTTTTTTTAATGCTAGAAGAAGGAGATCCCTGGAGCTGAGGTGCAGTTGTGCATCAATGGAGGAAGGCAAATTTGGTGTGCCAGCTTGGGACTGGCAATCAGAGCCTCATCTTCCTTCAGTCCAAACCACTTTTGGATGTAGCAAACCTGTAACGGGGTAGAAAAGAGTTGAGGGGATTGTATTTTGTCATCTTGAACACCGAGGGTGGGAAATCCCTCCAAAAATAAAGAAACCTTTTAAAAATTAATGACAATAAAACTGCCATCATGAATTTTGTATCAAAAAGTATCAAAAATAACATCACACATTCAAACTTTCTAAAACTGTCTCTAAGGTAACAGTGTCTTCAAAAATAAGTTCAAGACTGCAAATATGTTGGCTTATACAAGATCCCGCCATTAAAAGCTGTTACAGTGTCAAAATACCAGTTAGTTTATCTTTCTATCTACCTATCTATCTATCTATCTATCTATCTATCTATCTATCTATCTATATGACTGTCTATTTATCTATCCCTCTTCATCTAATTAAAGGGTCTGTGTTTGATGCAATGAAACAAAAAATAACCGGAGTCCCTATATTTCATTAATTTGTATTTTTTTCAGTACTACTGGGACCCCAGGCATTTGTTTTTTGAGAGGCTGTTGTACAAGGTCACAATATTGGTTCCCTCACTACACAAATTCCCTTATCTAATTATATCATAATCACCTCCAGCATTACATCAACAGTGATGAAAGAGAGCAGTCTCAAAAAGGGAGACTTCTATTAATATTTTTTGAGACAATATATGCCCTGTGCATCTGTCTATGTATCTATCTGTCAACTGAGGTAAGTGTGCATTCTTTGAGTGTGTGTGTGTGTGTGTGTGTGTGTGTGTGTGTGTGTGTGTGTGTGTGTGTGCACGCGCACGCTGGAACCATAGAGTGAAGGGGTCGGGAGCACCCCCCCGCACACTTTTACAGCTGCAAGATCTGTAACTCCATGGAGTTTTTCTTTAAGGAGGACTCATGCGTGCGTTGCATGCTAACGTGAATTAATTTAAACACAAAGTGTGCATGGAAACACTATGTTCCTTTCTGATCACAACATTGCTGTTGCTAGCGCACGCTATGCTGCCAGATTTACACATGGTAAAGAGAAGTGCTCCATTACTTATTGTATGGGGGAGAAGGGCTCCGTCAGATTTATAGTCAACGCAGTTGTAGAGGAGTAGGTGAGCTTTATTTGAACTTTTTATTTTTGCAGCATCTTTTCTTTTTATTTGCTTTCTTAAAAAAGTTATTGCATGAAGTGACATGCTACACTGTGTTGTATGCAGAGTGTACACTCCAGTCTAATTTGAGGCTTAGAAATGGTGTAGTTCATGCAATGCTTGTTGAACAATATTTTCAGTAGCTCTGAGCTGTACATACTTGCATGAATTTAGTCTGAATAAGTATGCTCCACGTGTATTTATCGAGTTTGTAGTCATAGAGTAAACACTCAAACTTGGTTCAGTTGGTTAAGCTGCTGTGAACATTCATATTAAAAAGTTGTTTTTTTGTACTTGTAGATTCATTATTCTTTAAACAAGGAATCGCTTCACAACTCGTACATGTGTTATGTTTTCACGTATGTTGTGATAATTTTAATGTTAAGAAGTGCTCAGGGTTTGACCCTCGAGAATTGTAGGTTTTAAGTTAGATATCAGGGGTTTATAGTGCAAATCATGCGACTACTTACCACCAAATTGCACCACTCCATGCTGTTCACTGTTTTCTCTGTGGAACGCTTTACTTTTTTCTGTATTTTGCAGAATACCTCTCAGCTGTCCCTACATTTAGTTCAAAATGTGTGTGTATGTTTTAATTAGACATTTTGAGATGTTCTAAGTTATGAATACCAACTGTTTTAATAACATCTCTTTGAGGAGCCATTTTTCTCAATTGTTATTAAGTTATGCCTAATTCTGGAGATAAGATTTTGAGAGTTATATTTTACAAATAACTGTAAGATGCTGGTAGCTTCCATACTTATAAAAAACAAAAAGAAAATGCTTGTTTGATAACATTTCAGAGAGTTAAATACTCATTTGAAAAAAATCTGTGGCATGGACATGACTGAGAGGACTGTGTGAGCTGCTGGCTTTTCCCTCTTGGATACTTGTACATAAACAAGATTAGTTGTACAAACAAATAGTAAACAAACGCAGGCAGGTGTCCACAAAACCAATAAACGAAAAAAAGACACCACTGGAACAAGGCAGCACCAATAAGTTCTTCAAAGTTCTTGAAAGTTAGCTTTCACTAAGTTAGCTTAGTGAAGTGTGCTTTTACCTTTTAGTTAATTGTTTTAAAGGTTTTAATTGATTTGATTATTCAATTAATTTTAATTGGAGTTAGTATATAATATGATGTGACTGGGCATTCTGTGTTTATTTCTGAAGAAGTTGGTGACGAAAACGGATTTATAATAAAGCGTTAAAATCTTTGTTATTGGCGTTTCGGTGTTTGAGCAGTCTGCTAAATTAACTTTGAAGAACTTTGAAGAACTTATTGGTGCTGCCTTGTTCCAGTGGTGTCTTTTTTTCGTTTATTGTACAAACAAATGCCAGAGGTAAACTACATCTGTCTTTCAGTCACAGCATTATTGCAGCCAGGAAAAAGCTGTTTAGTACTATTTTTTTTTCAGTATCTCTGGTACCAACATCAAGTTTATGTTCTGTGTTAACTTTCACCTTACTATATGTCTTCATCCCAGTAAATGAACAAAAAACAGATACAGTCATATATATTATTTACATTTTCGTATTAGTGAATACTGTGTGATTGCATTGTAGATGGCATGTAAAAAAATATTTTTAAGCTACACCACAGTAACATGTATTTGTATGTCATGAGTGACTTGGAAGGTCAATGGACATAGTATTAACTATTCTTTTAATAGTAACAGATGTTTGGTAGTACTGAGTGACTGTGAGATAGATGACTCTAGTGATGTACTCATCTGGAAAAAGTTCAATATGGAGAAAGTTTACATTTGATGGAAAAAGTTCAATATGGAGAAAGTTTACATTTGATAATGAATAAGATTTATGTATGCTGTATGCAATAAAATATATTATACAGAGTATGTGATTTTCAGGGAATTTCATTTGATGTTTTTTCTTGCTAGTTATAATATATAACTTTAGTCATGGTTTGAGTGCTTTGTGGCAGGCTGATGTGTCACTGTAAAAATAGGAAATGTTAAAGCTGAGGGACCTTGACTGACAATACCTTGGAAGAATCTTTTAGGTGTTGTAATGGTAGTAATTTGGCCATATGGTATAATGTTGATGGACACCCTACTCTGGTTATGTTAGGACACTGATTTAAAATGTGCAGTTTGCTTATTTGTTTTGGTAGCTTCATTGTTCTGCAACTGGAAATATTAGAGTTTTCTGAATTTCTGTATTGTTTTGCGGTGAAGCTCATTCTCTGGGGAGGCACACATGGACTGTCATGTTCTCATTAGGTAGGTTTGTACATTTTTTTGAGTTTGTAGGAAGAGTGCACCATATGGGTAGTTCATATTTTGTTAAAGGTGGTAGTGTGCTTGTGCTTAAATAACTGTTTTGTGAGTTTATGATCTATAGTTCTGTTAAAAAATATGTAGTAGTGCCAGATCTGACACTTGCTTATTAACTATTGTACTTAAAGGACAGCAGTATTCAATTGGACATATCCACATACAACTGAGCTCAGTTATGTGCACCTACAAACACTTGCAGAGAGCCATATGCTTAGGGTTGAGTTCCCTTTTGCATAGTACTATATCATTCAGAGATGAGTCCTCTGTTGCTATGAACATAATGTTTAGTGTTTCTTCCACTACGTTTGCCAGCTGTGGGCATTCTGATCCCAAGTCTAATCCTTGCCATGATAGTATGTACTAAAACAGAGGTTGTGGCATCTTGGCTAATTTATAGTCACTGTCTTCAATAAATCATTACTTACTACAGGTGCCTTGTCTGTATTTTGTACTTGTCATTTGCCCTCTGTCACAATTATTCTGGGCCTGAGCCCATTCAGAGCTGTAGACTATTGATTTTCTAATCTCCATACTAAGTTGTTATGGTAGCATTTGTAGTAAGTTGTTGTGGTTGTACCCAAGAATGAGGCAGTTCTTGCATTGCCTCAATACTCCTGTTGCCATCAGTCTGGCAGCAGATCACATGGTAAACAATGACTTCATGATATTTAATGCCTGGTGAAATAGGAAGCACTAGTGAGTGCTAATGAAGTGAATTTGTAGGAAGGGTCTATATGCTAGAATAATAGGATGGAGACTGAGCCAAAGCATAAATGTTGCAAGTATATAAGCATTTATTCTCACATTGAGCCAAGTTGGTAGTTGCTGCTTTACATGTCCTTTCGTCATTGCAATACATTTTATTGACTTTTGAGCTCTTCAGATATTAATACTGTATGTGTATACTTGTAACTGTTTTATTCTTCCTATAGATGATTCCACATATGAGAAGTGCAAGTATCTACTACCTCAGGAGGCCAGCATGGGATGACATAGTTGACAGGTTTCAATGCTTTGCCAGAGATGGCCTTCACCTATCAACATTGAGTTTCTGGATCCTGGCCAAGGCTCTTGCCTCCCCCATTGTGCCTTTTTTAGGCAATGTCCCAAAGACAAAATATTATTAATGTAGGAGCAAACACTTGTCTCACTAGCTGAATTGCCAACTTGCTCACAAGATGCAGGAGATCAAAATAGGGGAAGAGTCCAGTCACCAATGGAGTCCTCCAGGGTTTGGTGCTGAGACTTTTTCTGTTTGGCATATACATCTCAAAAGTAAAAGGAAATACCAAAGGGCTTTGGCCGGCTAAGTTTGAGATGACTGCAAGCTAGGAGCAGTTATTGAATCCCCAAATTACTTAATCATGTAGGAAGATTTATCTCAAATAATAACTGGTGTCAAAATCATGACAATGTCCTCTGAGAACTGACCCAATTGTTTGGCATTTGGGAATTTGTGTGTACAGTGACCTAACATTTGATCAACATGTGCCCAGAGTCTTGAATGTGACAAGATCTAGAGATGTTGTTGTCCACCTTTACAAAGCTCTCATTAGGTCAATCATTGTATAATGCCCACTTTGGCATGCATCAGCCCCATGCAACAGTTGGAATACCTTCAGAGATACCTTACTAAAAGGATAAAAGTCCTAAACAATAGGTCTTTCATGGGCCACTATAAAGATTTATTACTATACTCAGTATCCTACAGAGTGCTTAGAGGTGATATGTCTGGCATACAAGGCATCCTCTGTCCTAATGCAGACGGACCTACTGAACATCAATAAGTCAAATGGCATCAGAAATACTCAGTCCCGGTATCTAAACTGAATGTTGTGGAGCGATGGATATATATCACAGAGGCTACACTGTTCCAGAACAGACTATCCATAAAAATAAAACAAAGCTCATGTGTCCATATTCAAATGCAACTTGGATCCAAGGATGGGCAATAGAAAATGTACAACAGGATTGCTCCTCATGCCACTAATGGATAGAGGCAGTTCCTAAATGCTGCATCCCTTACGTGGGTTCCCTGAAATTATCTATGGTATGATCAATTATTCTCACTAGGGCTAATATACAGTTATCAACCATGGGATAAGTAAGACCAATTAGAAAATGTTAATTCAAGCACCAAAAGGGAATTTGCAAAGCTTAAAATGTCCTCCAAGTGAACATATGTTGTGATAGTAAATAGTTATAAAGCAATTGCCATTTTTAGATCACTAAGTGCCCCTCTCACCCTCTGCCACCCAGTCTTCAACAGCTTCCAATGCGTGTGTGTGTGTGTGTGTGTGTGTGTGTGTGTGTGTGTGTGTGTGTGTGTATACTGATTGCAGACTGAACTGCTCAGTATCCTTTGTTTTGAAACTTCCTTTATGATAAATAAATGAGTTTCAAAATAGAAGGCTAGATCCCATGACCACTTTGGTTGTTACAAACAAAACAATACACATATATACATGTACATGTGATATATATATATATATATATATATATATATATATATATATATATACACATATATATATATATACATACATATACATATATATATATATATATATATATATATATATATATATATATATATATATATATATATATATATATATATATGAACATATCATAAATTATTGATCTAAAAGTGTTGACTATCACACAATAAACAACCCACTGAATACTCTCAACCTTCACGCAAAGAGATTATTGCATAACAACCAATTGCAGAATCAAACTTTATAGACTTTCTTCAGGTGGTTAATAATAACAAAGCCATACTATCTGTAATGTAACTCTTGGTGGATTTTAGCTTAACCACGTCTGAAAAAAATGTACTACAAAAGTTGAATATCTTGAAGAACAATATGTCTCCATTGGTAAAATTTAGATGAACTGAATTATTTCTTTTTGAATAATTGGGTTGATAAACAGTCTCAGACCTTGATGTAATCAGAAACAGGCCCAAATCTTAGCTTGCCACCTTCATAGGTTTATAGATTAGTACTAAACTAACTGCCCTTGCGGGCCATTTTAAGCCTAGCTAATTATCCCTTGTGAGGTTCAAACCATGCACCTTGTGTTTCTAAGGCAAACACCTTAACCATTAGGCCACCCTCCCAACTCAAATTAAACTTAATCTTTAAAATTATTTTTTCCTGAAAGCTAAACTCACCCATCCTCTGACCATAGTATAATATCCATCAACTACAGCAGGAGCCTGCAGTGAATTTGTCCTTATTTTACAAGGAAGAATACAGAAATATCCAACATGGCACACAGGGCACTGTTCTCCAGCTGTGGTTAGATGAAAGTCTGCGAACTGAAGACAACTAACTGATCTTCCTATACAGGCAAGAGCAACATGTTATCTTAAAGGCAACACTTAGGTCTCACAGTTATAAACATCAAGGCCAGCAACCTTCTGATTGACATTTTTAATGGTTTGTCTTAACTTGCTAGGACTTACCTTCTAGCAGGGATATTACTTTCAAATGTGATCTTCTCAAAGTCCCCCGTAATGCATTATATGGTTTTATGTTATAGAAACACAATTTGAATTAGAAAATTCATGTAATACAGTTATACTCCAGTACAGAGTAAACATAGAAAAGGACTTGTGCAAGTCCCTGAATAAAAGAGATTTTGCTTTATAACTGGTATATGTCATAGCAAGATATTGTACAGTGATAATAGCAAGCAGGCAAGCAAGTTTTTCTAAGATAACACTGAATGGCCTTCATTTGACTTCTAAAAGTAAACTAATCACAATATGCACATTTTTATTTTATTTTTCATGCATGTATTCATTGGTAATATACCTTGAAGTATGAGACTGGCACATTTAAAAAAAAATAGAAAGGAAATTATCATTTTTTAAATTTCAGCTGAAATGATAATGCTTTTCTATATAAATCAGATGAAAACAAATGAAACAAATGCATATAAGTGCAAACAGTAGAATGTTTCTATATAAAGTATTAGATTCTTATTTTGATAGTTATAACAGCATTACAAGCAAAGTTCGATTGGCATTTGCAAAGTTTGTCTGCAATAGCGACATGTTTAATAAGTATTCTGGAGAAGCAGAAATTAAATCAGATAGGCAGAGACAAATATTAAGGAAATATTTATTGACATGCATAACAAACAAATATTTTTGTCTATGGAATTTATTTTAACCTTTTATAGCATAACTGCTTTCTTTTGAATTTTTATAGTATTCTATCCTATATTTAAGTTTTCAAAAGTACACATTCATATCAAATTGAATCATACTTTACTATATGGAATTAACTCAAAGGCTAACAGTAAACAGCACAGAGCTTGTACGCAGTTTAATATTCAATGGAGTGGAAAAGATGAAGTCCCTTGCTGTTAAGCAATCTTTACTCAATACCTGCTGACAACTTGCTCACCTCAGTATTTATCAAAATGATCAGATGCTGGGAGATGGATAACTCAGCATGAATGTGACAGTGTCAGTCACGCTGATAACTATGTCTGTATGAGTATGTTCAGGAAAAATACTGACAGTTTAATTGATTTCCCTATAATAGGCTTAATTCTGAGAACCAAATCATTGTGCAATTTATCAGGTAAGCTATCAGACAGTTTTCTATTAAAATGTAACATGTAAAAGAATTATTAATAGTTCTTGTCTTATAAGGAACCAGACAAATGCAATACACTTTAATGGACAGTAACTGCAAAAAGAAGAATTCACATCAATATCCAGCACAGGTGGTTTATAAATGTACAATGACAGAAATGTCCGTAGTTATGATGCAATGGCTTGCATGTGCAATTAATATGTTAAGCTTGCAATGTGAGATATGTGCAAAATGCATTCAGGATATACCTAAAAGAACCTGGTGTGTACATTGTCATTGAACTCTACAGATCACCAGTTATCCTTCTGTAGCATGTGGAGATGTCCTTTATCTAAAGAAATACATTTTTTCTGAATTGCCTTTGTGGATTCTTTTGACATCCTCCAAACAGTATGTGTCTAATATTACTATTGTTATTATTATAGTCATAATTTGTTAGAACATAAAAGTACTCATTACATTTTCTAGGACTGTTTGCAATATATGAGCATTCCCATAAGGGTGGCAAATTATTAAGAAAAATAGAAAAAATACAGTTTGAACAATACCCATGTGTCTAATTTCTGAAGTATAGCATTGTCACAAGCAATACAAAAAAAAATCAAGGCTGATCATGTATACCTAAACCAGATTAGGAGATTTATATGGCAGCACACATAATAAACTAAAAAAAAGCATTAGTTCAAAAATAGACATTTTTATGAAGTTTGATGAGCAAGCTAGTACAGCTGGAAAACGCAATAAAATGTTTACATGAGTGTATGTATATCTACACAAACACACACACACACATAGATATATATATATATATATATATATATATATATATATATATGTATATATATGTATATATATATATATATATATATATATATATATATATGTATATATATATATATATATATATATATATATATATATAGGTTCCTTTCAAGTGCTCAAACTTTCAAAAGTTCAAGGATCTGAAATAGTTCAAAAATTCACTGTTTGAAGATTGTCGGCAGTTGGATATGTGAGAAAGTGGTACAGTGGGGACCAGGAATCTACATATACTCCATACTAGTCAGATTTCAGAGTTGGTATATGTAAGTAGCACAGGGTGTGAAAAGCTATATCTTTTTTTCTGAATCTTTCTGATTCAGACGTTTGTGTTTGATTTCTAAAACTGTTTAATAGTTCAAGCACTTGACATAGACTCATGTATATCTATCTACCTATCGTTATTTGTGTTTTTGTGTGTGTGCGTGTGTGTCTGTGTGTGTGTGTGTGGTTGAGTGTGCGCGAGCGCACACATGCATGTGTACGCATTGCAATATTTCTATTTTCATACACATAATTCACAGAAGTATCTATGAATTATAATAATAAATAAAACTTTAGTGATAACAATTGAAAAAAGTTCAACCATGAACAAGAAGTTAATTGCTTCATTCCAATAAAAACAAATAGCAAATTTATGATGTATTTACTATATAAAACTGAAAAAAAATGCAAAATGTGTCTGCTTTTATGATTGCATACTTTTCAATGCTTTCACCATACATTCACTGCATAACTGAAATTTTGTAAGGTATATTTGCTCTAAAGACTGTTTAAGTCTTGCTAATTAACTCCAATAGTTATGACTGGGAATGTTGCTTGGACTGTGGCTAAAAAGGATTAGAGGATGAGCTCACCTTGTAAAGCGAACGTCTAGAGGTCTTGAAGCTGAAATAATCTCAACCTACTCTCAAACTTTAAATGGGTAAGAAGCCCGGCTCACTGGCTTGGAGTCAGACATGGGATGGGAGCACCCAGTGGGCCACTTTTGGTAAGCAGAACTGGTGCTGCAGGATGAACTAAACAGCTTCTGATGCTGACACTCATCAGAACCCAGAAAAGGTGGGGCATATAATCCACAGTGGTGAGATTTCAGAGATGGCATATGTAAGTGCAGGTGTGGGAAGCTGTATCTTTTTTTTTTTTTTTTTTTTTTTGTTAATCTTTCTGATTTAAACATTTGTGTTTGATTTCCAAAACCTTTAGTAGCTAAATTGACATAGACTCATGTCCATCTGTCTTATTTATTTTTATTTATGTGTGTGTGCAAGCATGCACACATTCATGTGTATGCTTTGCGATACTTCTATTTTCATACACATAATTCACAAAAGAATATATGAATTACAATAATAAATAAAACTTTACTGATAACTGAACAAACAGTTCAACCATGAACAAGAATTTAGTTGCTTCATTCCAATAAAAACAAATAGCAAATTTATAATGTATTTACTATGTAAAATTGAAAAAACGGTGTCTGCTTTTATGATTGCGTACTTTTCAATGTTTTCATCATACATTCACTGCATAACTGAAATTTTGCAACCTATGTTTGCTCTAAAGACTGTTTAAGTTTCATTACATTAGTCCAATAGCTATGACTAGGAATGTTGCCTGGACTTTGGCTGAAAAGGATCCTAGGACAACCTCACCTAACCAATTAAATGTATTTGGTTATGTATGTATATATATATATATATAGTTCCCTTCACAAGATCGAATTCCTATAAACTCGAAATTCATAACCCCAAAGCCAGAATCTCTAGTTTACAGAAACTTGAAAATGTGAAGGGGAAATAAAAAAAAAACACCTTTCTAATGTTTTTGCAGGGGGGCTTTGCCCCACACTGCACCCCCCCAACCCCCCCTACTTAAATACTCCTACTCCGAGATCGCACTACAGTGAAGGAAAGGGAAATCTCCCCTTCCGCACTATATGCATAAGCGCAAAACAGAAGATTTCCCAGTCCTCCGCTATAGTGCAGTCACGCAGCACTTAGATGACAGCTGCATGGGTGCAGGGGGACCTAGCCCCCTACAAAAAGATAACTGAACTCTTTTTTTCTAACCCTAAACTTCCCATTCACAATTTCGAGTGAATGGAAGTTCGAGATTCTGGTCTCTAGCTTATGCATTTCGAGCTTGCATTCATTCAGTCTTGTGAAGAGGATATAAATATGTGTGTATATATATATATATATATATATATATATATATATATATATATATATATATATATATAGATATAGATATAGATATATATATATATATATGCAAAATTAGATATAAATAGATACATAAAACTATATGTATAAACATACACACACACACACACACACACACACACACACACACACACACACACACACACACACACACACACACACATATATAAAACTAGATAGATATAGATGGACATAAATAAGTATATATACACACATATATCTATCTATCTAGCGAACCACAAAAGGAGGGGGAGTTTCCATATTTATCAAGGATATCCACACCTCCAGGTTAGTGGCATTGCATGAAGTATCGGAGACCATCCATGTGCAACTAACAGTAGGCAAGACTGCTTTTCAGTTTATAGCATCCTACAGACCACCCTCTCAAAGTCAGGAATCCCACTCGGCTTTCCTGAAAACATTGGAGAACATGAAGATCTCTCCGAACACCATTATATTGGGTGACTTCAACTACAAAACATTGACTGGGAGCACTACCCTTAGCCCAAAGGTTCCTAGAAATTATAAACTCAAATGCTATGGAACAACTAGTCACCACTCCCACAAGAGGGGACAACATACTAGACCTGATCATTACCAACATGGGGACTCTATGCTCCACACCAGAAGTATATCCCTCATTGGTAAGATCAGACCATAAATTAATTTCACTGGATGTCCCCATCCCGACCCCACCCCCAGCCCAAAAAAACCACAGTGAAAAACTTCTCAAAAGCGAACTTCTCACTTCTCAAAACCTAAGTGGAATCCTTCAAGGCCCCAGAGCCAGTGGAAACTATGGCCCAAACTGCAGAATCCTATATAAATGCATTCTACGGACATCTCCAGGAATGCATGGATCATTCTATCCCAAACAAAACCAAGACCCAATCATCCAAAGGCAGGCATCCAGTCTGGTGGACCCCTGCCATAAATAAACTGTACAACAGAAGGAGGAAGCTACTACATGATAGAGCAAAATCCCTAATAGGGAAGGCATCTCTGATGAGTACTAGCAAAAAATTATGATCCCTCATAAAATCCTCCAAGGCCAGCTTCGAGAGAAAAATTGCACAGGACACCAAAGACAATCATAAGGCTTTTTTCAGTTATGTTAGGAACCTGGGATGCAACTCCCAGACTTGTTCTGAGTTGATTCTAAACAACAAAAAATACACTGAACCCACAGACATCGCCAATATCCTGGCAGACAGGTTCAGTGCAAACTTCTACCCCCTCCCCCCCAAAAGAGCAAGTATCTATCCCGGCAGAGGGCTGCCTCTCAAACATCTGTGATGCTCAGGTGAAGGCTGCCCACTCCAAAGCAAAAAACACTGCTTCCATGGGACCAGATGGCGTCCCAGGTTGCGTCCTACATGAACTCCAAGAGGAACTAATCCCTCAAATAAAACAGCTATACAATCTCAGCCTCACTACAGGATATGTGCCCACAGAATGGCGTACAGCAACAGTGGTCCCACTCCACAAAGGTGGAGCCTCTACGGAGCCTGCAAACTATCACCCCATAAGCCTGACTAACTTAGTCTGCAAGGCTATGGAGAGGATCATCATGGAGCTCATAAACCAAGACATTGGGGAC